>NC_056728.1:170925138-171045138 GCF_019279795.1 Protopterus annectens | reverse complement strand
CTGTATTCTGATATCAAACCCTGATAGACAAGACAGTTACTACCTGGGCCTCATCCCATTCTTTTACCTTTCTCTCTCTGATCATTTGTTCACAATACCTTTGTTCCTTTGCCAGCTTCTTAGAGTAAATTCCATCCCCTTTTTGCTGTTCTCTGTACCACTAATTTTGGTCACCCCTGTCAGCAGAATCTCCTTTCTCCATCCATGTTTGCTTAGTTCTTAGTATACTTTCTGCTACTTTATGAATATACATATTATTCTGTATGACTGTTCTTCTTCTTACGGATCTGCATCCAAAATCCCATTCTTTCCTTATTTCTTGCATTACCCCTTTGCACCATCATCATCTCTTTCCACTCTGAATTTTCGTTTTCTTCTTATGTTATGTATGAGCCTTAACTATATAGCTCTAAAAATTTCCCTTTAAATCAAGTAATCCTAAACCACCTTGTTCTATTCGGAGGATAAGCTTATCCCACTTGATTCTTGCCTTTTTCCCCTCCTGAATAAAATCCTTCAATTCTTTATTAATTACTATCCACAACATCTCCTGTGGGTGATACAGGTATACCTGACATGATTAAAACTAAAGGGATAGAAAACAGTTTTATTGCTTGTATCTTGCTACCCATATCCATAGGAAAGAGCTTCCAGTTTCACAGTTTTTGTATTATCTTTTGTTTAGCCTCTTCCCACATATCCTTAGTTGCCATAACAGAATCCTTTTTAATCCATACTCCTAAATACTTAATGTTATGATGTCCCCATAAATATGGTATTTCTGATGCAATTCATGTGTGGGTATGTAATTTATAAATATAGCCTTTGTTTTATCTTCAATAATTTTATATCCTGAAAAAAAACTGAAAATGTGTTAAGAGTGTTCCACCACACTGAGAGGCCCTTTTCTGGTTTCATCAGGTACAAATAATATCAACTGTAAATAAAGCCAGCCTTTCTTGAACTCCATAAAAATATATCCTTGAATTTCTTTGGCCCTTATTTTCTTTGCCAATGGTTCTAAATATAAAGCAAATAACAAAGGGGAAAGAAGACACCCTTACCTGGTTCCTCAGTCCAGGCACAACTTATCAAAGAGGAACCCTTCTACTTTGATTTTTGCCTCCAATCCCTCATATATCCTTTTAACTAACCACATTATTGTATCAGAAAATACACACACTTCCATTGTACTACTCATACAATCCCAGCTTTCTCTGTCAATACTGTCAAATACTTTCTCTGCATCAAGACCCACCAATAACAGTGGTATTTTCTTGCATTCTCCTTCTCTCCAGATCATAATTGGTCTATTAATGTTGTCAAATGTTTGATTCCGCTCCACAAAACCACATTGGTCCATAACTATCAATTTTGGCATCACCTTTTCCATTCTTTTAGCTATTATAGACATAAACACTTTAGAATCATAATTTAAAACTGAAATGGGCATATATGAAGCTAGATCAGATGGGTCTTTATCATATTTAGGCATAACAGCCACCAAAGTGTTTTTTAGGATATCGGTGGCTCCCCTCCTTTTAAAATACTGGCAAAACCTTCCAGGTCTTTATCACTTTCTTCTTCCAAGCTTCCAAACTTCCACTGGAACACACTCTATTCCTGCAGACTTTCCTGCAGATTTGTTATACATTACCATTTTTATCTTATCTCTTCCTATCTTAACTGTTTGTTGAGCCTCATCTCCCTCTAACCTTGGCTTAATCTAAAGCTTCCATAAATATTTCCACTTGTGCTTTTTCTTGATTTCCCCACTTTCCTGCTTTATGCAGTTTTTCATAAAACTTCCAAAATACCCCTAATATCTCTACAAGCTCCCTGGTTATTTTTCTTATTATAGGCTGTCTAGGTTTGGCAACAACCCTATCTACTTTTGGTTGCCTGAGTTGTAGTGCCAAAAAGTTTGTGCTGTGGACTTATTATCAAAAAAAGTTGCTTAACAGCAATCTTTCTTAACTCATTTATATTATTCAGATATTCCTTATTTTCCCTTTAGCACAGTACATTTGTGCCTCCTCTTATTCTGTGAAATCTCCCCTATTTTGTAATATTTTAATCTTTGTCAGCTCCTCTAACTAATTCTTATTAATTCCTAACCAGAACTATTTTTCTGTTATCCGTACGCTATTTTTAAACTCCACTTTCATTTTATCCTACTCAATAGCTTTAACTTCTGGAGCACTATCAGTCTTCCCTAATAACTCCTGGATAATTTCCACTATCCATTCCTTAAAGTCCTCTTTTTTCAACAGCTAGGAGGGGGAAACACCAGTGCCTCATCTTTACTTCATTACACTGCATTTTTATCTCAGTAATTATTGGGATATTATCTGAAATAGTTATTGGATGTTTTTCAAAGTTCTCAGTTAAATGCAGATGTTCCTGTGAAATATAATTTCTGTCTAGTCTAGTCCAGTCATTGTACCTTGGAGAACTATATGTAAATTATCTCAGAGTTCCTAGTACTGAATTCATGCCTTTCATACCAAATATTTTTATAAACTTCTTTAGAAATCTAACTTGTTGAGTTATATTGTTCCTTCTAGGCCCTCCAGATACATATTCATTGTTGAAATTCCAGTCCCCACCTATAAGTAATATTCACTGCTGAAAGATGATTTTCTCTCACAACAATTTTAAGGTTCACAATAGTAGTTTTTGATAGAAGATAAATACATGCCAGTGTAATCCTCTTTCTTTGATAGTAGCCCCTTACTACCTCAAGTCAGCCACTATCACTTTTTTTCCCTTTTTATCACTACTGGAGCTCCTCTAGCAAGTAATAAAAGTACTTATATTTTCCTTTGTCCCTGATATTCTACAGAATATCCATGCTGAAATCCTTTCTTTATCAAATTCACATGCTCACTTATTTCCCAATCTGTCTCCTGTAGCATTGTTAAGTATTCTTTCCTTTTTGTCTATCTTGAGTTCATTCACATTCCAAGATAATATGGAAAGTGTTGTCATTATGGTAAGTAGTCATTATTCCTACCTATTATATACAGCAGCTTTTTTAAATGTCTATTTCCAGCTTTTGTGATTCATGCCCCCATTAATCTTTGTCAGGTTAATATTTTATACAGACTTCTCATTTCATCAACATTGGAACTTATATCACATTTTGCAAGAATGTTGTTTTATTAAGATCCCTCACAAAAAAAATGTGAAAATAACTTGAATTCTTTCAGAAATCATTAACTTTCAGCCTCAAAGAAACCAATTTCAATATTATCTTTAATTTCAATATTATCAGCTTGGCTCCATGGAAACATGGAAAGAAAATGTAGTTTTCTGCTACAGCCTGAAAGACAAGCTGAAACATTTATTGCTAAAGGAAAACTGTCATTATATTTGGTGTTCTCATATTCACTTGTTTCCACTTAAGATTTATTTTTAGATTAAACCAAGAGTCTTAATCCAGACATTCAAAGATACAAAAGTAGGACAAAACATATGAACTCTACATGTATTATGATCTGTGTACTTTTACACCCCATCTTCTACCTCAACAACCGTGATTATAGCCTATTAACTTAAACATACTTTTATCTAGCTTTTCTTCTCTTTTTTGCCTTGTAATACCAGAAATAAAGAGAAGAGGAAGAAAAAGAAGAAAAACAGCATCTGTTTACTTTAGTAACCTTTTTTGCATACAACTAAAATAGTTTACTGTAAAATATGCAATTTATATTGTAAAAACTTTCAAATACTGTTAACAACAGAACTAGTTTTACTTGCACTTATTCCTTCCTCTTCTCCTCCCCTACCCTCAGACTCCTTCTAAACATTAATGACACAAAGTGAGGCAAATGCTTTTCAGTATCCCACAAATTTAACATCTGATTTTTGCAGTTTTATCAGCTCATGAAACTATCTGTTTAAAGCTTCTTCCATGTTTTCTAGTTTTTTATTTGAGTTGGTATGGTCCTTCAGTGTTTCATTTATTTTAATCAGCTGTGTGCACATTTGACTTACTTTTCCTCTATATTACTGGAAGCCATATCTTGAACCAAATATGGAGCTTGTACTGCTTTTTGATAAACAGCTGCAGGATTCTTCCCAGTCAGTGTTTTTAATTCACCTTTTCTAGTTACGTTTTTTTAGGGTCTCTTAATTTCTTTTGCTGGAATCCAGGCAGTATTTTCACTAGCCAGTAACTGAGTTTTACACAGATTTACAATATCACTGACTGTTGTTTCTCAGTTTCTGTTTCACACTAGTTGAGCTGAAGTTAAGCTGCTATTATATTGCTATCTTGGAGAACTCAGCTGGAGAGCCACTATTTTTGTGACCTCCCCCTTTGATCTTCTTGACTGCTTTCATTATTTCCTACAAACTGACAGAGTTTTCTAGTTTTTTTGTTTACCCTTCTCTCAAATATTCTACTATTCGTTGTTGCCTCCCTTGCTACTTTTCTTCATACCTTTCAACTGTACAGATTTTCACAGAATGTCCAGATTTTTGCCTCATATTTATGGTGTGTTCCTCCTAAAATCAGCACTTTTCTGGCAAATAGATGAGGATTAAAGTCATTAAATAATGACAACCATTTGAGTTTAAGACTCCACATCCTTCAGAAAATTCATGCTAATGCAAAACCTATTATTCCATTAACTTTATAAATTTTGTAAGAGCAATATTTAAAATTTGTCCCTATTTGTCCCCCCCATCATTCTAGGCTTTGTGCAGATTTTTTGCTCTAAGAGGTTGAGAGGTATGCTTTTCTTTTCTTTTTTAGTACTCAGCTATTCAGGCCATTTTAATACTACCAGAGCACAATCAGATACATCCCTTTATTGTATATTTACATCCATCACCTCCATTTATGTTCTCCCTCTTACTAAAAAATAATCTAACATGTTCCTGTGACCTTATGTATTTCTTGAGAATGTGTGTTTTCTAACATTTTTATGCATTTCTCTGTGAACATGTACTAATTTTGGAGGCCAAGCTCTCTTTGAAGACTACAGACAATATCCAGCATGTTGTCAGTTATCTCACACAACTATGCCTAGCATGTTCTAGAAAAACAAACATGCTTTCTTACACTGAGGTATTTAAACAGTCAATTACAAAGGCCTATTATGTCCCCCTGCAACAGCTTACTCATTTTGCTAAGCTTAACAGTATCCCTGCCCATAATCCTACACATTGCATTACTAAAAATCCTTTCAGGTCACTGCTGTTCTGCTACTGCCATTACCCTGCCACACACCTTGCTGTTCCATTACTGCCATCATCCCTCTCACTCCATGCATCATCTTCCAAGCTTCCACTCTTTCCATTTTTCTCTTCTTTCTGTGTTACTGCCTTAAACATTTTGCCATGGTTGTGTTATTCCCTATCCCCCTTATTTTTTATTTTATTATGGTTGTTGTTGATTATATCTAAAGGTGTCAGTCTATCCCCATACAAATAGTGCAGTAGTACACATTTTTATCACTGTTTTCACAATGCGTATCAAAATCTTTAAGAGCATTACTTTTGCCCTAAGACTCTTTTCATTCAATATGAATTCCATCTTGTGTTCCTTTACTTAAATTCCCCACTTTTGTGTTCTGCACTCGTGATGATCTGGAGAATGCAGGCATGCTTTTATGTTTAGTTTTCATGTATAAGAAAAAATAAACAAGTGTTACTGGGCCATTGTTGCTTAGGTGCTTTCAATATACTCAGAAAATCTATAACCACAGACACCAGTTAGTAACATCGTCAAGAGTCTCCAGTGTCAGAAGTTATCTATGCTCACTGCCTCTGCATTTTATTTCCTTAGTTTAGATGTCCATCTGGACTGCTAATTTCAAACTTTCTTTTTGTGTGACCCCTGGACTGGCCTCCCTCCTTTCAGTTGCTTTCAGTCCTTGTTCTGTGCAGACCAGTTTATGCTCATTATCTTACTATCTTTCCCAGTTGTATCTTTTGAGAGGTGTGTAATTATATTCACTTTTGTGTCTGCTTTAGTTCCATTTTTTTCTTCTGTTTGTCCCTCTTTTGCTGGCATTTTCTCTGTATGCCTCCATTTCTCCCCAGCAGTCCACTCTTAATTTCCAGTGGTGCTGTTTTGTTCCTGTTACCATTCCCCATGCAGCATGCTGTCCATGCATCTGATGTTTATTTGAATTTCTCTTTGTATCTCTCTGGGCTTCCACTGCTCTCATTTGCCTCATTTCTATATTGTTATTACCTAATCGTCTTCCTGTGATTCTGATGGACTTCTTTTCTGGATGTCTGTGTAACCATCATGTCAGTATCTGCCCTCTGATTATTTTGTTCCTGTTTTTATTACTTATTTCTCTTTTCTTTGCAATTAGTTTGTGTGCATTTTTAACAGTGCTTGGTGTCTAGTGATGTTTACATTCAGCTGTGGTTAAGTATTGTAGCCAGGAGTTGATTCTCATCCACCATTTTGTCCTTCACTTCATCAAACACTTTTCCTTTTAAGTACAGACATATTGAGTAATCCATGAATATTTGCGCTTCTCTGACATATTATCCATTTATATAATTTTCATGGTGAGCTTGGTATCCAGAGTTTTGCTGAAAAGTTTAATTTACAAAGGAAATGCCTCAGTTACCCCTTTGGCCTTTGCTTCCATTCAGCCCTGTGTGATTAATTTCTCTGTAGGTTTATCTCACCAGGGTTTATTTAGATGGTTTAAAATGTCTTGACAAAATATTTCTTAAACTCCATTTCCATTCCATTCATGTTTGTCATTACCACCCTTGATACAGTTTGCTGAGAATCCATTTTGTTTTCTAGATTTTCTATCTCACTTTCTAGTCTCTTCTTGCATATCACTCCCTTGCATTTTTTCCATGCTGTCTTGGTTTTCCTCTTGATTTTTTTTAATTATAATGCTATCTTTCTATTGGCCCCTTTGCAACTTCTGCATCTCAGACAACTTTTTCAACCATCTGTAGAATTCTGCTTACATCATTGGTTGTATTACCTGCATTTTGCTTTGTGGTTTCCTGCTCAAATCTGACCAGCTAGTTTCCATTATTTGTGCATCTTATTTTTTATTTACTTGTTTTTATTTAACAGGATAGTCTGACTGGGTAAAGTCCCTTTCCAGTGTAGGCCAGAAGAGAGAAAAGCTCCACCAGAAGTTCATGCATAATTGCATTTGCATTATAATTTACTGTTACAGAGACACAGTCATTGCATAACCGAATTGCAGAAAGTAATCTTTACATTGAAACTGTTTCAAGTCTTTTTATAACAGAAAAGTAGTATTAGATATATAGATAAGGCTCTGAGGTATTTATTTCACTAGAAATTAAGACTTTCTATATGTATTTTATTAAGACACAAAACCTTAGCAGTGAGTCATATACCTCAAGTTACTGTATCCTATGAAATTAGGATGTATTTGTTAGTACTGGAGAGCAGACAGGTTTTAGGAGGAATGGAAGGTGTAATAATATGCAGAATATAGTAGTAGAGACACAGGTTTTGTGTAGCAGGATGTAGGTGTAATATTACAGGTAAGACTGAACAACAGGACTGGTCTCAGCAGAAAAGCTAGATGAGAGAGGAAATATGTCAGATAAATGTAGAGAACAATATATCATTGCAGTTATGGAGAGAATATGATGAGTTATGAGAGTTATGAATGTCAGTTGAAAGCCTCAACCTCGTGAAAAGCAAGAACATGACCATGAGTGAGTGAGGTGCTGTCTTGGCAGTATTTTGAACTGAGGGAGTTTTCCAGTCACTTTATTTGCAGAGGGATGGCATTCCAGAGCCTGCAGACATAAAAGTGCAGAAAAAATCTGCCAAGTTGTTAAACTTACTTGTGATTAAAAAAGAATTATTCACCTGTGTGGCAGTCCCTTGTGGGGAGTAATGCTGTAGAATATTTTGTAGTATTGGGCAGTATTAAGGTAATAAAGTAGCTTGTGTGGAGTTGTGATATGTCATTCAGTTGGTTAGTTTACAATGAATGAATGAAGGAATGAAATATGAACATTTGTGTATTTATAACAGTATTGATCAACATTTAGAAAAGCTAAAAGCTGGGAAAATGAATAAAATTACTAGAGATCTAAATGACTATGCCAATGGCTCTGCATATCCAAAACCTCCTGGCTCCCAATATAGAAACAGGGGTAATAATAAGAATGGTGCACCAAGTATTTATGATGCACATAATGGGGCTACCAACGACAACACAAATAGAGAAGAACAAGCTGTTTTTGTTTATAATAAGGAATACCCCAAAGTGAGGAGCTCTGAAAGAATTAGAAATAGGAATAATTCTGATAACAGGCAACAACAGCAGGCGGGGTTTCATGGAGCGAGGCCCAAGAACAAGAACTGGAGAACATGAACTTGCTTTTTTAGAATGAGCCATTGGCTTTGGCCATTACTGAGACCTATGAACTAGGGGTAACAATTCAACAGTATGATGATGTCCTGGGTGGGGAAGGAAACATTGTGACTAATAAATGTGCAATAGTTTTAAATGAAGAAAAAGACTTTAAAGTGTATATTTTTTCTGAAGCATGCATTGATAACAATGTGGATAATTTATTAGCCAAAAGTATGATATTTGTTCCCACCAAGTTGTCTAATTTCACTAATACTGTCATAGATTTGAAATTGTATTTAAGAAAATTGATTTTTTTGTTACTACATCAAGATAGTTTGTACAATAGTGGGAACAATAGGTATAGTATGAGTTCCACTTATAACCCACCCCTCCATCCCCAGTTAGTTACTTATGAAAACATTTGCCAAATGGATATGAAAAATCTGTACATCCATAGAAGAAAGACAAGAGGTAATGATGGGAATTTAAGTAGACAAGAACAAGACTCCCTAAAATCATTACAGGCAGACAAAGTTAGAATGATGAAACCGGATAAAGGTGGAGGGGCTGTTGTTATGAGCTTACAGACTAATAGGACTGGAATGGGTAAACGAGATGTTATTGGAACAGGGAATTCCCCATGAGAAAATTAACCTTATTATGGAATTGTTAGTTAGTTGTCACCAATAATTTTGTTTCTTTTAATAGTAAGTACTACCTGCAGAAAAGAGGACTTGCCATGGGGTCCCCTTGTGGGGGAGCATATATAAACATCATCATGGCCCATTGGGAAAGACATTATATTTTTAACACCAAGGTCAATAATTATATTACAACATATTACAGGTTTCAGGATGAGATTAGTTTGATATGGAAAGTTTCTGAAGAGTCCCTTGAAGAATTTTTAAGATATATTAATAGTACGACTAGTTTTTTGTGCTTTACTTGGAATATTAATCTAAACTATATGGACTATTTAGATGTCCACTTAGCCAAGGATGAGGTTAATGAGAGAAATACAGCCACAATACATAGAAAGGAAACATATTCCAACTGTTTCCTACATTACAGCAGCTCAAACCTGGAACACCAAAAGAGATCTGTCGTTAAAGGATAGTTGGTGAGAGCTGCTTGCATGGTGACTAGGCAAGAAGATTTTATAGAGGAATGTGGGACCTTACACTCAATATTTTTGAAGAGAGCATATCCAAGCAACCTGATTGATGAGCTAGTGCAGGAGGTAATGAGCAGAAGAGAAAGAGGCTACTTTAGACCCATCCTCAATAGTAGGAATGGGATGGGTAGAATTAGTAGCAAGGATATCAACATTAATGTGAATATGTTTTAGGGGATGATTTCCCCTGCTCTTGAGGGTCAACCAACACAGGAGTTGCACCCAGCTAATAGCCAGGATTTTTCTAAAGCCCTGATAATCACTCACAGTGAAGATTGTAGAAGTTTGAAATGGCTATTTCAGAAAAACTGGTCCATATTGTTAGAAGACCCTTCCTTGTGTTAGGAACTATGTAGGTGAAAGACCTACTATAGTGTACTGGAAGGGGATGAACTTTAAGGACTTATTAAAGCATACAGGGAAAGAAAATTTCAATGGCATGCATGGTATGACTAAATGTGGAGCATGCACTTGGTGCCACAAAATAAAGATAGGAGACAGTTTTACTGCAAGAAATAAAACATATCAAATAAAAGGGAAATACAATTGTAAATCAAAAGCAGTGGTTTATATTGCTATCTGTGATGCATTCTTAGTATTCTATATTGGCAAAACGAAAAGCCGGTTTTGCCAGAGAATTTATGAGCATGACTATGCTATTAGAAACAATGATTTAAACAATGCTTTGGCTAAGCATATTAGTGACCAAGCAGGACACCATTTCAAGTTCATGGTCATTGATCAAGTTTGTATTGATGACAAGAAGACATGTGGGTTTATTTAGAGTTAAAAGAGTTGAAATGGCAAGTGCGTTTGCAAGCTGACAACTGGCCAGGTATTAATAATCTTAGTTCATTTATACCAGTTCTAAAGTTAAAGGCACTGGAGTGAAAGAAAATAGTTTAAAGCCAACAAATTTGGCTTATTTAGTTTAATACAATTCTGTATAAAGTAATACGCTTTTGAAAAACAGTAATAACATTACTATATGTAATAATGACACTGTAACTTTAAAACAGGACCTTGTGGTGTTGAAGTAAGAAGGAGCACAACCAATCAAATGCAAGTAGCAGGTATTTAAAGAGGAAATGTGTTCAATACTATGTCTGATGAAGTTTAACACTGTTTTAAACTGAAGTGCTCATTTTTTTATTGTTTTTACGCCATTAAAGTTTTTGAATTTTAAAAGTTTGGTAGATTTTATTGGATATCTTGTGAATAGTTGCTTTGAGTCCAGGCACCAGCTTTCGTTTTGGTGTATCCAGTTAGTACAGTACTTAGCATAGCTGAATGAAAACCTCCCAGTGACAATAGTGGGTTTTATATGGGCCATTGGCAGCAAATTTAGCAATCTTGTTATAACAGGAAACTTGGATTTAAGTGTTCTACTTACATTTTTTTGTTAAAATGGCTGAAGCATAAAAGAAGGTTAGAAGTAGTGGTTAGAGTTTTTCTTCCTGTGTCAGTTAGGCACTGTCTGTCTCCGATAATGGGATCCTAGTTTTCTGTTATTTTTTAAAGGTGTGTAATATATGTTGTTCAAATTTGATATTGTCATCTACTACAATACTCAGTAGTTTAGTATTGTTAATTATTTTGAGTTTGGTATTATTTGATGGGGTAATTGTGAATGGTTGTTATTGATTTTCATACTGTATGAGTGTAAAGATAAGTTTGTTTATTTATTTGTTTATTTAATTTTGGAATAAAGAGCAAGTTTGAAATGTTAGCAATGTTTCAGCAGAAGAGAAAGAAGTTTGAATTATGTCCTGGAGTTTTGGTAGTGTTAGGGCTGTACATATTAATGCTGAATCATTTACATATCACATGATGCTTGCAGAGTGTGTGGCAGAATGGAGTTTGTTTATGAAGATGTTGAAAAGGAGGGGTCCTAGTATGCAGCCTTGTGGGCCCCTATGGTAACTGGTAGAAAGGATTAGTCTTTCTATGAAGCCTTGTGGTATCCCCATGGTAGCTGGTATAAAGGATGAGTCCCTAGTCTGGAGCCTTCTGGGACCCCTATGGAAATTGGTATAAAGGATGAGTCTTGGTATAGAGCCTTGTGGTACCCCCACGGTAAGTGATATAAAGGATGAGTCCTAGTATCAAGCCTTGTTAACTCCAAACCTTTTTAACTCCAAAGGCCAAAGTTATACTCATTCACTCTCATCGTATTTCCACTCTTCTTTATGCTTCACCCATATACACCAACCTAAAAAAAAATAACTTCACTAAACTAGCAAATGCATAAATAGCATTGCTAGATTTGCTACTGGAAACCCATTTAGAACTCACCACTGTCAGAATCTACAGCAACTAAACTGGCTGGAACTTAAAAACACACTGATACTTTCCCAACGTACCTTTGTACATAGGATATTTTACCAACCAAAAAATACCCCTATACTTTCTGACCTTATTTCTCCCTATACTAATCTAAATTCACTACGATCCTCAAACAAACTTCTTGTGAGGTTAACTAAGTCTAACAACATAGCTGGTGACTCCCTATTCTCCAATACCATAGGTAAATACTGGAATCTTCTACCTACTGCTCTAACTTCTATTCCTTCACCGTTCCTCTTTAAACAAAAGCTCAAACAACATCTTAAAACACACTGGTTATGCCCATGCATCAATCCTGACTAATCTTATGATTCTACTAATTACGTTTTTCTACTACCTTCTTTTACCTCTCTCTACTCACTCCCCTTGAGAAGCTAATCTCTAAAACACCTTTGTTAATAGCCTCTGATATTAATTAATATAAAACTGTGTATGTGTATATATTTACTGAATCAATTATATCTTCATGAATGTTTTACTAAAATAGAACTCCCCTATCTTGTACTGTGAAATAGAATTAGAGTAATTGTCCTTCCTAGTATATATTCTCAATTAGTATAATCTAAATTGAACCATGTTTTCTGTTTGTATTTTACTAACTACTTACTTTCTTTATGTAAATAATTTGTTTTGTATTAACTTCAATGTGGAGCTTTTCTCCCCGGGCCTCTGCTGAAAATGGAAATGTATCCAGATGGACTAGCCCGGTAAACAAATGTAAAATAAATAAAAATAAAATAAAAATTGTGGGACCCCTATGGAAATTGGCATAAAGGATGAGTCTTGGTATGGAGCCTTGTAGGATCCCCATGGTAACTGATATAAAGGATGAATCCTAGTATCGAGTCTTGTGGGATCCCTATAGAAATTGTCATAAAGGATGAGTCTTGGTATGGAGTCTTGTGGGACCACATGTTAACTTGTATAAAGGATAGGTCCTAGTATGGAGCCTTGTGGGACCGCTATGGTAAGTAGTAGAAAGTATGAGTCCTAGTATGGACCCTTCTGGGACCCTATGGTAACTGGTAGAAAGGATGAGTCCTAGTATCGAGCCTTATGGGACCCCTATGGTAACTGGTATAAAGGATGAGTCTTGGTATGGAGCCTTGGGGGGTCCCCCATGATAACTGGCATGAAGGATGAGTCCTAGTATGGAGCCTTGTGGACCCTATGGTAACTGGTAGAAAGGATGAGTCCTTGTATGTAGCCCTGTTCGATCCCCATGATAACTTGTAGAAAGGATGAATACTACTTTTGTCATTTAATGGTTTGTTGTCTTCCAGGTATGTAACAAAAGAACCATGAAAGGGAGGACAGAAAAAAAAACTGACAGAAGAGAGTGCATTAAGTAAATGTTGATGTGATACTGTGTTAAATGCTTTAGGAAGGTCTAAAATATGGTCAGTACTAGTTTGACATTGATATTGTACTGGTTTATATTAAGTCTTGCTCTTAATGGTTTAAGAGTTTAAAGTTTTGCTGTTAACATTTACTGCAGAAGTTATTTTTTTTATTTTAATAAATCAGTCTGTGTACCAAACTGAGTGAATTCATCTCACCTGGAACTTGTGGTGTGAGATCTTTACTATGCTATTTGTCTCCTGCAAAGCCTAGGGTTTACAGTGAACTTCCAAAAATCATTCCTAACTCCTTCTCAGGATCATGTTTTTCTTGGGTGCAGGCTCCAGACTATTCCAGTGCTGGCATCCCTGCCTCCTCCCAAGGCTTTAACTCATACTGCTTTCTTTCACTGCCTTCTTCTTCTGGCCCCCATTACAGCCAGAGAAATTCTAAGGGCTCTGGGGTACATGTCTTCCACCACCCCTATGTTTCCCCTGGTCAAGCTTCATATGAGAAAGCTGCAGTGGTTCCTAAAGTCAGTCTGGCTTCAGCATTCTCATCCTTTAGATTTTCTGATTCCCCTTCTGCAATGCCTCATGCTGGAGCTTCAGTGGTGGACTCATTAATTATCCCTAAACCCAGGGATTCCTTTTCAACCTCTTATCAGATGTCCCAGATGTGGGGTGTGGGGGGCATCCTTTTGCTTGTGAAAGTTCAGGGCCTTTGGTCTCTTTGTCAGAGAAAGGACCATGTAAATATCAAAGAGATGAGACCAAGTCTCCTGGTCATTCAGGCCTTTCATTCTCTTTTCCTTCTAGGGCCCCTCAAAATATTTACAGGCATCGCCACAGTGATGTGTACATCAACAAGCGGGGGGGGGGGCACAGTCTTACGTCTTGTGCAGACTAGCTCTTCAGGTTTGGGATGTAGCTGTTCAGTATCAAATGACTCTTCAGGCTGTTTACATTCCTTCATATTAGAGCAT
Source organism: Protopterus annectens (assembly GCF_019279795.1). Lineage (NCBI taxonomy): Eukaryota > Metazoa > Chordata > Ceratodontiformes > Protopteridae > Protopterus > Protopterus annectens. Next base: position 171,030,953 of record NC_056728.1, on the reverse strand, counting down.
TGTGTTAGATTCTCTGAGCAGGTCCATAACACAAACTCACGAATGGATGCTTCACAAAGATGTGTTTATGGACATTTTCCACCTGTGGGGTAATCCTCAAGTAGATCCTTTTACCTCTGCTCTGAACAGACAACTTCCTCTCTTTTGTACCAGAGTCCCATGTCCTCTAGCTTGGAAGTGGATGCCCTATTGTTTCCTGGAATGGGATGTTTCTTTATGCCTTCCCTCCCATTCCTCTCATACCATGGATCCTGTTCAAGATAGAACAGGATGCTCCCAAAAGCTTGTTGGGACGTCCTTCTTACCCAGACAGGATTGATTCCGTCTTCTTCTGCATTTAGCCAAGGGCAATTATCACAAGTTACCTCACAGGGTGGACATACTCACACAAGTCATGGTGTCTGTCATCCATCCCCACCTGTCCACTCTTCAACTGACACTGCGGGTGATAGGGTTTTGATCCCTTTTAGGCACCTTTTTGTTTTGGAGGACATGCCTCAGAAACTGCAGGAGGCCAGGAAACCCAACACCAGCAAATCTTATTTATCCAAATGGAAGAGATTTCCTGGTTGGTGTTTTCTTCATAGCCTGGATCCACTTTCCATGGTAGTTCTTTGGTTCTGTCTTATTTGTGTGAATTGCTCAGTGCTGAGTTGGCACACTGTTCTGTTAAGGCCCACCTGTCAGCTCTTTCTGCTTGTCTGTGTTTGACTCCCCCTTTGACATCTGGATTCGAGATCAAACAATTTCTTAAAGGTGTCCCTCATGTTAGGCCTCCCAGAAAACATATTCCTCCTTCTTGGGACCTTAGTTTTATCTTGGAAAATTTGACTTAGGATCCTTTTGAGCCTGCAGCTTTAGCTTCTTTACAGCATTGCTCTTGGAAACTGTTCTTCTTTTAGACCTTACCTCAGCCAGGTGGATGTCTGAGCCACAGGCCCTTAGGGCTGTTTCTCCCTTTTTGATTTTTCATAAGGACAGGGTGTCACTTCATACTAAATCCTTCTTTTATGCCAAAGGTGGCTAATGAGTTTTATCTTAATCAGTCTATTCATTTACCCACTTTTTTCCCTTCTCCACAGTCTGCTAGTGAGAAGGTTCTTCACACCATGGATTTGCGTAGATGACTCGGATATTATTTGGATAAAACTAAAGCCATTCATAAATCTGAACAGCTTTTAGTTTCTTTTCATCCTATGTCTTTGGTTTGGCTCTTTTTAAACAACCTATTTCATCTTGGATATCTAAGGCCATTTCTTTTTGTTGCTCCTGTTATGGGAAAAGCCTTCCTTCCTTCTGTTAAAGATCATTCTGCCAGGGCTGTGGCTTTTTTTGGTGCTTTACACAAAAGGTTGGATACCAACTCCATTCTTGAGGGAGCTACTTGGACTTCTGTGCATACTTTTACCTAACACTCTAAATTGGATGTGGTTTCTAGGGCTAGAGATGGATTTGCCAGGACCATCCTGCATGGTTTTCTTGAGGGCTCTGCTAGGCCTTCCTCTTCCCACCTGTCTTCCTGAGCCTTTGCACTCTCCCTATTTTAATTTCTCCAAGTCTTTTAGGTTTTTAATGCCATGATGGGAATAGCCCCCATTCCTAGGTCAAAGTATGATTAAAATTCATGAAATTAGTATTGTTTCACTCTTTGATGTCAGCCAGTAGTGCTCTTCAAGGTACCTGCAATGCACCCAGTAATGACTCCTTCTGCAATTCGCATAAAGTTATATGTATTGATAGCATATATAAATATGATTGTAGACTCTTCTTTATAAGACCCGTTGCTCCTACTACTATTGAAACTGTCTGAATATCTTTCTTCTACAATGCCTTCATTTCTGCCTGAAAACCCTGATATTTTATGACTTTGTGACTCTCTGTATGCAACACACTGTAGTCGCTGGGTGTGGTGATTTCAATGATCAATGCTACTTTTGTCTTCTTTTCACGGACCACTATATCTCATTTTCTAGCATCTATCTTTTGAACTGTTGGTAATGGATGATCCCATCTGATGTAAACTTCATCATTTTCTGTCATGCCTTGTGGCTCATGTCTCCAGTGTTTTTCAGCCACTTCAATGTCATAATGTTTGCACAATCCCCAGTGCAACAATCTTGCCACATTATTATGTCTTTCAATATACAGTCCTTCTGCCATTAGTATCTCGCAACCAGCAACGAGGTGTGCAACTGTTTTCATTTCAGTTTTACAAAAAACTACATTTGTCTGTTTCTCCCACATGTCCAATGGACTTTGAAAACCAACGTGTATGCCGTTGGGCCGTCAATATTAACCTTTCATCACTTGGTTTGAATACGCCTCTCCTTAACCATTCCTGCATTAGTTCCTGATCAACATGAGGTTCTTCCAGACATTTTCTATACTTGCAGTTATATTTATGCATTTTCCACATTTCTTGCCTTCTCAGCTGATCCTTCACCTTATATTCTTTCTTTTGTTTTTTGGCACATTCAGTTGCTGCCTGATCTTTATCTACTTCTGGTTTGATTTTCATTCCTGCTAGACGCTGCTATGCTTCTGCTAGATTAAGTAGAGGTCAGCTTAGATTTATTCTCCTCATGTTTCAAAACTTTCAGTACGTTTGGATCTTGTGAGGTCAGCAGATATGTTTAGAGTCCCACGATTGCAGATCTATACATGTAAGCAATTTCAAGGAGGCCCATCCTTCCTTCAGAACGAGGAATATATAATGTTAGTATGGACTGATTTTTCTAAATCAATTGGTGAGCATGAAGCATCCTTCTTGTTTTCCTATCTAATCTATCCAACACATTTTGGGGCCAGACAGTCACTCCAAAACTGTAAGGTAGGACAGGAAGAGCAAATTTGTTTATAGCTTGAATTTTATTCCTAGATGTCAGTGCTGTTTTCAGGATTAATTTAGGTCTTCTGAAATATTTCTTATTAAGTTTTATTTGCATTTGTTCATGTTTTATTGTTGATCCTTTATCAATTCCCAAATATTTATACACTCACTCTTCCTCAAGTTCTTTTATATCACATTCCTGCCCCAAACTGATGTATTCCTGGCATTGCAGTTTTCCTGCTTTAAATATTGCTTTTGCACATTTATCAAGACCAAATGACATTCTTATATCATCTGAAAAAGTTTTGACACCTTGCAGTTGTGCTTTCAGCTCCTCATCTGATGAGCTATACAGTTTTAAATCATCGACAAAGAAAAGATGAGAAGTCTTTACACTTTGTTGTTTTCTAGGAGCCAGATTGTAGCCATGGCCTAAGCTGTTAAGTAAACAGCTTAATGGGTTAAGGACAAGTGAGAACAGCAGCAGTGACAGAGAGTCACCCTGGACTATCCCCTCTTGAATTTTTATCCCTGGGATGATAATGTGTCCTTTATTATGGCTTAATTACAAAGTGGTTTGCCACTGTTTCATGGTCACTGTAATGTAGTTGATTAGTGTAGGGTATATCTTATACATTTTTAATCATTCTTTTATCCATAAATGTGGGATACTATCAAATGATTTTTTTTGTCAATCCATGCCATACTAAGATTCTTCCTCTTTTTACAGTTCTCCACTATGACTTTATTTAACAACAAATGATCCTTTGTTCCGTAAGACTTTCTTTTATTGTCCTTTTGTTCTATTGCCATAATTGCATTTTCTTCTAAATGACTATAAACTCTGTCAGCATAATTTCCCATGTATAGTTTATACATTGTCGGAATTTTTAGGGTGGCTTACAGGTTCACTTTTAAGTAGGAGCATTGTTTTTCCTGTTGTTAACCAGGTTGGTGTCTGTTTGGGGTGTGCATATAAGTAGTTCTTACTCATGGCTAAATCTTTGTGCAAACATGTTAAAACTTTCAGCCAAAAGTTAGGTATTGCATCTGGGATTGGGGTTTCCTGTCAGAGGCTTTTTTTAACTCTGTTTCAATTTCTCTGGCTGTTACTTCATCCCATTTCATATCCTGTACCTTTAAACCTCTTATTCTTTCTTTAACTTCTTCTATTTAGCATCTTTGTTATGTTCCAAAGGATCTTCTTAGATACTGCTCCAAAATGTATCTATTTCTTCTTTTTCTGGAGGTCTTTCAGTTCCTTTTACCTTATTTCCCAATTCTGTATAAAACTTTTTTGGGTCATCAATAAATTGCTTATTTTCTACTTTTGCTTTATATTTATTTTCGTATCTTCTAAGTTTTTTTCCACCTGTGCTGAAATTTTTACTCTGTTATTTGCAATAGTGCTTGATAGATCCTGGTCTGTTCTAATACTGCACATTGTTTTTATCACGTCTAACTTTCTGAGTATTTTTGTTGATCTGTTCCCTCTTCTAAACTCTTTTAATAGTGACACTTCTTGTCTTAGTTGCTTTATAGTTTTCTCTATTCTTTACTTCCATGATGGTATTCAATTTCTCCCCTTCCTTTCCCTCACTACCCTGTGTTCTTGTAGCAGAATTTTATCAGTTATTAATTTAGCTGCACAGTAATATATCCTGTCTACTTCTGTTATATTGCATGGATCTCTATGGACAGTCATAATTACTGTGTTCATTTGTTTTATCAGACTTTTGACTTTTTGGGTTTTATTAACCTTCTGCAGTTTACTTCTTTCATTGATCTTAATATATCTGTCTGTGTCTATTAAATCAAGCAACTCTTCTCTTAGCTTATTTTCTTCCAAACAGAGGGTACATCCCTTGTTGTCCAATTCCTATGGGCATTCTATAGAAGATTTTATAGCAACTTCCTGTGGCACATTCTCTTCAAGTTCATCCTGTGCCATCTGTTGCTGTAGCATATGGGAACTCACTGGCCTATCACTCCTCAACATTGACTGCATCAGAGTTTCCAGTTTCCTGTTCTTTCCCTTGCTGTCAAGCTTCAAGTGAATGTCTGTGCTGGTTTCTTGTAGAAGGTTCCAAATTATTTTCATATGGCACCTGACCAATTGCTTCCTGTTCTACTGGTTTCCCCTTAATTTGGATAATTATCCATTACTCTATCCTGCTGTGGTGCTTTCTGAATTAGATTTTCTACACTAAATGCTTCACTTTGCAGGTACTCATTAACCTCAGTTTCTGTTTCTTTAATTTCTCCATTACTAATCTCCTTTTCTACTTTTCCTCTGTCTTCTTATTTTTTGTATTGTAAAGTTTTCCATGTGCGGATTCCTTTGTCTATATTGCTCTTCAAATATCTTTGGTGCTGCTCTTTTTGTATTGGTTAGTTTTGCTTTCTCCCTTGCAATAAATATCACACCATATTAAATCTCTTTCTTTCCCATGTCCATATTTCTTCTTCATATGTTTCCTGATCTTCCTGTTTCTCCCTACTTCGGGGACTCACTCCATCCTGCTGTGATGTAACCTGTGTTAGACCTTCTACACCAAATCCTTCACTTCGCAGGTACTCCATAATTTCAATTTCTATTTTTTTTAACTTCTACTTTACTGATCTTCTTTTCTACATTACATCTTTGTGATACTATTTTTTTTATTGTAAAATTTTCTATATCCAGATGCCTTTGCCTGTATTTCTCTTTGAATATCATTGATTAATTTGGTTTTCTCCTTTGCATAAATATTACACCATATTAAATCTCTCTTTCTTTCCCATGTCCATATTTCTTTTTTATACTTTTCATAGGTTCATAGGTTCATAGGTGTGTGCTAGGCTAAAGGCCCTGGAGCCTTTACAAGCCTAACCCATAGAAATGTCCTGGCATCGTTCTGCTCAACATTAGTTCCCAGTGCCTCTGTCAAGTAGAGACACTGGTGTGATACCATGGGTGAACTTTCTATTTCCCACCCACTCATCAAGATTTGTCTTGAAGAGGGACAGTGATTTCTCTATTGACGTATGGGAAGTCTGTTTTAGAGCATGGGCAGTCTCTGGGTGATGAATCTGTCACTCTAGCATGTTGATTGTGGTAACAAGTTTGAGGTCTCTGGAGCGTGTGGTGCAGGGGGTATTTGGGATTTCTTTAGATGTAGCATTTCTAACAGAGCTGGGTCAGACATGGCTTTGTAAGTCAAGCAGAGATCGCCTCTTAGGAGATGATACGAGACAGAGAATAGCTGCTGTTTTTGAGTCTGTCCATGTTGGACATGTGACATGCGTGAGGTGCTTTTGTGGCCTTTCCACCTGTTGCACGTGTCTAGTGAGGTACATGCCATATGGGGCATTATACTCAATGATTGCCCAAATGAGGGAAGAGTAGAGAGAGATGATGACCTCTTTCTTCCTGGATGCAAAACCCTTGGTAATGAGATATACCACATAGAAGGACTTTCTGACCACAGTGGCAATGTGGTAGTCAAAGGAGAGGTCGCTGTCAACCTGTGTCTCCAGATGTCTTATAACGCCTTCTGTGTTCAGTAGGCTCCCATTGATGTGGTAATTAGTGAGAACTGGGTTTTTACCAAAGGGGATGATGATTTTTGGCACTAAGCTTAAGGCCATGGTTTTGATGCCAATCATTGGTGTCAGTTAGGCCTTTCAGTAGGATGTCTACATCACTTGGGGAGTTAATAATGGCTCCCAGCTTGCAGTCATCTGCAAACTTGGTCAGCCAGAGTCCCTCCATGTTGGCCTGGACTTCTGAGAAATAGATGCCAAAGAGGAGATGAACCAGGACTGATCCCTGTGGGATTTCACTCGTGACTGGTCAACAGTAAGACTTGGGAGTCCTCTACTTTCACACTGTGGGTTCTATCTGTGAGCCAATTTGTAACCCACTTAGTGATATAGGGGTTGATGCCTAGTTTTGTGAGTTTATCAATAATTCCTAAGTGGGGAATGGTATGAAAGGCCTTGGCCAGATTGAGGTAGGCTGTATGAACTGCCTTGGCCTCATCCACAACTCTGATGACTGACTCAAAGAAGTCAGCCAGGTTGAGCAGGCATGATCTACCCTTCTCAAAACCAAATTGCATGGGATCTAGAGTTTGGATGATGATGCATTCCATAGCTTTGAATATCAGACTGATCAGGCTAATGGGCGATAATTCCCCAGGATCTGTAGTCACTCCCCCTTTATAGAGAGGGATGACTGTAGCAGTGCGCCATTCGGTAGGGACAAAGCCTGAGGTCAGGCTGTGATTGAACAGGGCACACAGATGTGGTGCCAGTTCACTTTGTAGTTCATTTAGAATGCATCTAGGGATATTGTCGGGTCCCATGGAAGCTGTATTCTTGTCCTTGGACAATGCAGCTTTAACTTGTGCTGCAGTAATGCTGGGTGCTTGGCATTCCTCCAGTATTGTGATTGGTCTTTTAGGGGGAGAGATGGGTAAAGTTTGCACTGAATCTGTCTGATAGTATGCTGGCAATATCTGTTGGCTCAGTATAGGAGGTACCACTGTGCAGTAACTCAGAGCAAACCTAGGTATTGCCATGGTGATTCTTGATATAACTATAGAAGACTTTGTGGCTGGTTTTAGTGTCTAACACAATTCTGCCGTCATAGCTGGCTTTAGAGGTTTTGATGATAATAAGGGAGTTGTTCCAGTCTTGGGACTTCACCTTTTTCTGCAACAGTTTCTTCCTTCTGTTGTAGAGTTTATTAATGGCAGGGGACCACCAGATTGGCTTCCTTTTTTTGGAGGAGAGCGTCTTGGTTCTGTTGGGTATGGCTAGTTCCATGCATTTATGTACATGTTCATACAGTGCATTGGTATATGATTCGGCAGTAAAGCATCTATTTTCCATTGACATGGGTGCCGCCATGAAGTTAGCCACCTCTATTTTTATGACCCCAAAGTAAGCTTTGGAGAAGTTTTTCATGATGGTTACCTTTGTGGGGGGGGGGGGTGAGATGTGGATTTCCAAGGTGATTAGTTTGTGGTCAGATCTAACCAGGGATGAATTGACTATTGGTGTAGAGCAACGGTTGCCATGTTAGTAATAAACAGGTCAAGGATGTTGCCTCCTCTAGTGGGGGTAAGAATGAGCTGGTCCAGGGCATTGGGATTGGTGAATTCAAGGAAGCGTTGGACCAGTGTATTGGTGCATGAGTAGTTTTCCCAGTTGATGGAAGGGTAGTTGAAGTCACCTAATAGGAGAGTGTTGGGTTGGACCCTAATAGTTTCCAGGGTGCTTAGAAACGTGGACTGAGAGTCTTGGGACATGGTTGGGGACCTATAGCAGGCTACAACCTGAATTGCCATCTTACCCAATGTTAGTTGTACCTGAAGTATCTCAGATGCATTATGCTGGGCTACTAGTCTGGAGGTGCGCATATCCTTTATGAATATGGAGACACCACCACCACCTTTGAAGCTTCGATCCATGATCTGGGGCCAAAAGATGTGGAGTAAGTTATAGCCTGGTAGTGCAGGGATGCTTTCTGCTGCTTTAAACCAGGTCTCTGTTACAGCACAAATGTCAATGTTCTCCATTTTGAGGAGTGCTTCGAGCAAGTGTGTCTTGAGATTTAGACTAATAGCATTGAGCAGCATGACCCTCAGATTGCATTTATTTATAGCTGTTATGGTGGTAAGTTGGTCTTTGGAATATCACCTAAAAAAGGCACTATAGGGGTGGCAAGAGGCTTAACCAGTATCTGGAAACTCAGAGGTGACAGATACAGGCCATCTCTGGCAAAGCATCGAGGTCTGTCAATCATGTCATCACAAGCAGACAGATACTGGATCCCCTTAGAATGACACCAGAAACTTAGCCAATTGTTGAAGTCAATCATTTTCTACTTGTACTGCAGTATTATTCTGGGCGATGGTAGGATGCTACTCAGGGCTAGGGTCATACCTGCCTGGGCCACATAATCCGAGAGCTCCTCCATGTCTCTTTTCATGTAGTCCAGGGAGGTACATTGTAGGTCATTTACACCCACATGAACAGTGACAGAGTCATATTGTACTTGTTGTGGAGTGACCTGACAGCATGTGCTATGCGTCAGATTCTGGCACCTGATAAACAGCTGACTGTTACCTTCTCCTTATTCAACCTAATGATTAGGACATCAGTGTGCCTCACTATCAAGTCACTTATGATTAGTGTATTGGGCAAGCTGTTTTGCCTTAGCGGCTTAGGTTGAGGGGCACACTGTGTAGGCCAGCTATGTGTCTTGTGGTTTGTGCGGTGTTGTGGTGGTCAAGTGCATTTCTGCCTTGGAGGTCTCTGATGTTTGGGTAGATTTCTATTGAGAGCTCCGTGAATGTGGGTGTGTGGTTTGTGGTTTTATGTGAGAGCTGTGCTGGTGGGTGTACTGGAGGGCTATGTGTTGCATGTGGTATGGTGCAGATGTTGACCTTCTCCTCTTGACCAGCTATTCTGGTCTTGGCTTGAGAGTACATGACTTCCAATGTGGATATATAAGTGCATTTATCACAAGTCTGAGTGTTGGAAAGTAAGAGTAGAGGGCTGTCTGTGTACATGAGGCAGTTGCTACACTGCCTCAGAATGCCCAAGTTCACCAGGTTAATAGGAGAAAGCACACAGAACTGACCTTTAGACATGCCAGGAGGGATGGACATTATTACTAAGTGCTGGAGCTGTTACCGCATATATTCCTTTTACAGGAAAAATGGCACGCAAGGTGTCTGAGTCTATACAGAGCACTGCCAAACACTTGAGGGGAAACTATAAAACATACACCCTGAAAATTTAGGATGAAGTATTTAGGCATATATTCTAAAGTTAGAAAAAAATCAAGCAGTACTTACTGAAAAATAAAGAATTAGCTTGTCAAGAATGATGAAAAGAGGAGATTTGCATGAATGGTTACTGCCTGGCTACTACTAATGCTGGTCTCAGCACAGCTTCACTCTGTTGGGATACAGTACTCCTTTGCTTCTTCTCTCACCAGAAGCAAAATGTTAGCACTAATACCAAGAAGTGAAGGCCTTATCTCTTGGTTTTGTTGTTTATATTTTCACACTTCCTCAGATGCTTCTTTTTCCAAACAGATCAAGGTTTCTTGATCTATATACTGTTTTTTACAAATATGTTTTATTAATGAACACAGATTTTCATTTGAAGCTTCTGACAGTTTTTCTTGTGGAAGTATTTCTCTCTCAAATCATTTTGTATATCTTGCATTTGGAAATTCTGGGCTTTTTGCATAATAGTAACAATACATAATTTCTTTCTGACCCTCAATAGTCCACTTTATCATCTTTATGGCTCTTCTTTGACCTATCAGTTTTTGTGATTTTTCTGAACTGCTACTCCCTTCTACAATGGGGGCGGGGGGGTATCCTCCCCCTGAGCCTGGCCTAGCCCATTTGTAGTAATGTTTCCATATTTTGAGGATTCTACAGTGTCATTACTTCCAGTTCTCGCAGCAGTGTGCCTACCAGGATTGGGAACTTTTTTTATCCTGGGTCTTGTGCACAAAGCTGTCTTTTTTTAGTTTTTGACCTACTTCTGTCCATATCAGTGTCGTCTTGTTGAGATTTTGTGAAACCAGCATCCACCTCATGAAGGTATTCACTAAGAGTTGAGGATGAATTCAATTTCAGCACTACTACTATCCTTTGCTTGCTGACTTTTCATCTCTCCATTCAGACCCCTAGGAATACTGCATGATATGGAAGGGCATAGTACAGTTGTGTAAAATCTTACCACAACAGTAGATGTCTTTCTCTTCACTGTTGCAGTATTCCCTCCTTCCCTCCTCCCCGTCTTTCTTTCTTTTGGATGCACATGTTCCTCTTTTGTCCTTGGATTGCTATTCATCCTGGGGCTTTTTAGTTCTGTGGATGGTACATCCATATGCCACCTTTATAATCTACACTGTGCATAGGGAACATGCGTGTGACATACAATGTCCCTTTTACAACCTACGACTTTGTTATACTGTCCAGACATCAGGCTACCCTTGACAGTGAATCCCTACTGCAAGGATTACTGTAACAGTGAAGAGAAGGACATCTACTGTTATGGTAAGATTTTACGCAACTGTACTGTACTACTATATCTAATTTTCTCACATCTATTTTTTGAACTGTTAGTAATGGGTGATCCCATGTGTTATAAACTTCATCATTCTCTACAATGCCTTGTGACTCATGTTTCCAATGCTTCTCAACCACTTCAGTATTGTAACATTTGCACAATCCCTAGTGCAACAATCTTGCCACATTATTATGCCTTTCAATATATGGTCCCTCTGCTATTTGTATAGCACACCCAGGAGCAAGATGTGTGACTGATTCCAGTTCTTTTTTGAGTAACCTGCATTTGTCTCTTTCTCCCACATGCTCAGTGGACTTTGTAAACCATTGTGTATGTAGTCCACTGTCCTCGGCCTCCAATATTAACCTTTTATCTTTTGATTTAAATTCACCTCTCCTTAACCATTCCTGCTTCAGATCCTGATCAACAAGAGGTCGCACTAGGAGTTTTATGTACTTGCAACTATGTATATGCATTTTCCACATTTCTTGGCTTCTCATCTGATCCTTCTCCTTATATTCTTTCTTTTGTGTTTTAACACATTCATTTACTGCCTCATTTTTGTCTACTTCTGGTTTGATTTTCATTCCTGCTGACACCGATATGCTTCTGTTATACTAAGCAGAGAATTCATCTTAGACTTGTTCTCTTCATGTTTCAAAACTTTGACTATGTTTGGATCTGATGTATGCAGTCCTACGATTGCAGATCTATACATGTAATCAATATCGAGGTGGCCACACCCTCCTTCAGAATGAGGACTATATAATCTTGGTATATACTTATTTTTGTATAAGATTTGCTAAGTGTGAAACATTTTTCTTGTTTTCCTGTCCAACTGATCTGATATCTTTTGGGGTCTGTCAATCACTCCAAAACTGTAAGTCTGCACAATAGGAGCTAATTGGTTTATAGCTTGGAATTTGTTCCTAGATGTCAGAACTATTTTCAGTATCAGATAACATTAGCGGACCGGAGTTCCGCTGTGGCGACCCCTAACATACCCCGGGATAAGCCGAAAGATGCAACAACAACAACAACAACATCATGGCTTGGCTGCAAAGTGGATTACCACTGTTTTGTGATCCCTATAATGGAATCAATTAGTGTAGGGTGTATATAATACATTTGTAAGCACTCCTTTATCCATGAATGTGGGATGCTGTCAAAAGCTTTTTTCTAGTCTACTCTTGCCATACTTAGATTCTTCATTATGACTTTATTTAACAACAAATGATCCTTTGTTCCATGAATTCCTTTTATTGCCCTTTTGTTCTATTACCATGATTGATTTTTCTTCTGAATGGTTATTAACTCTGTCAGCATAACTTCTACTGTACATCATTGGAAGGAAGGTTATTGGTCTACAGTTTTTAGGATAATTTGCAGTCTTACTCTTAAGGATGAGTATAATTTTTCCTGTTAACCAGGTTGGTGTCTTTTCGGGGTGGGCAAATAAATAATCCTTACTCAGGGCTAAATCTTCTTGTAAAAATGTTAATAGTTTTAGACAGAAATTAGGTACTGCATTTGGGCCTGGGGTTTTCCAGTTAGCAGCGTTCCTTAATTTAGTTTCAATTTCTCTATCCGTTACTTCATCCCATTTAATATCCTGTACATTTGAATTTCTTACTGTTTCTTTTGCTTCTTTCCATTCAGCATCTTTTTTTGTCATGTTCCACAGATACTTATAGATACGTCTCCAAAATGTGTCTGTTTCTTCTTTTTTTGGTGGTATTTAGATGCCTTTTGCCTTATTTCCCAATTCTGTATAAAACTTTTTTGGGTCTTAAATGGATTGCTTATTTTGTACTTTTCCTTTATATTTATTTGTATATCTTCTATATTTTTCTGCCTTTGCTTATATCTTTAGTTTATTATTTGCAATACTGTACAATAGATCCTGGTCTATTCATATACTGCACATTGCTTTTATCACGTCTATCTTTCTGAGTATTTTTGTTGATCTGTTCCTTGTCTGTATACTTCTAACAGTGACACTTCTTGTCTTAGTTACTTTACAGTTTTCTCTATTTGATACTTCCGTGATGGCATTTGATTTCTTCCCTTCCTTGCCCTTATTGCCCTGCATTTTTGTGCTAAGATTTTATCTGTTATTAATTTAGCTGCACCATAATATATCTTATTTGTTTCTGTTATATCACATGAATTTCTGTTAATAGTCTTGATTACTGTTTTCATTTGTTTTATCCTTCTAACATTTTGGATCTTATTGACTTTCTCTAATGTGTTTCTTTCATTGATCTTAATATGTCTAACCATCTGTATTAAATCAAGCAACTCTTCCTTTAGATCATTTTCTTCTAAACTGAAGGCACATTCCTTGTTTTCCTTTCCTTTGGGTGTTCTATGGAAAGTTCCAGAACATCTTCCTATGACATATTCTCTTCAGCTGCATCTTTCATATGGGAACTCTCTGGCCTGTCACTCCACAACATGGACTGTGTCAGAGATGGCACAGTTTCCTTTTTTTTCCCTTGGTATGCAACTACAATTAAACTTTTGTACTGATTTCATACTGAAGGTTCCACAGTATCTTCATTTGGCAATTGATCATATGCTTCCCGTTCTACCGGTCTCTCCTTTCACTTCACAGGTAATATATAACTTCAGTTTCTATTTATTTAACTTCACTATTACTAATCCTCTTTTCTACATTCCTCCTTTGTTTTTCTATTTTTTGTTTTGTGAAATTTCTCATATGATAATACCTGTTCCTATATTTCTTTTCAAATATCTTTGGTGCTGCTTTTTTGTATTAATTAGTTTTGTTTTCTCCTCTGCATAAATATTGTACCATATTAAATCTCTTTTTCTTCCCCATGTCCGTATTTCTTTTTCAGATGCTTCCCACTCCACCTCTTTCTTCCTCTGGGGACTCATTGTTCAATCATGCTGTAATGTTAGCAGAGTTAGATTTTCAGTACTAAAACCCTAATTTCATAGGTATTCTATAACTTCAGCTTTTATTTGTTTAACTTCTCCTCCTTTGTGATCTTCATTTTTGTATTGTGAAATTTTGCATATCTGGGTGCCTTTGCCTTTATTTATTTTCAAAAATCTTTGAAGCTTTTTTTTGTATTGATTTGTTTGGCATTTTCCTATGCATAAACATATAAACATTGCAAAATATCAGATCTCTCTTTCTTTCCCATGTCCATGTTTCTTTTTTATACCTTTCAAAAAAGTCTAGAGTTTGTTCTTTATATTTTTGCACTTCCTTAGTCACTTGTTTTTCAAAATGGCCTAAAGTTCCTTGGTCTACTTAATGTTTTTCATGAATCTGTTGTATTAATAAACACATATTTGCAATTGAAGCTTTTTGACAGTTTTTCTTGTGCATAATAGTAACAATACAAAATGTCTTTCTTATCCTCAATAATAGTCCACTCTGTCATCTTTATGGCTTTTTTTGGCCTGCCAGTGTTTGTGTTTTTGTTCATAGGTTCATAGGTTCATACTAGGCTATCTGCCCTAGGGCATTTATAAGCCTAGCCAGAATGTGTTTGGCTTTCACCACCCATTTTAAATTTATTTTGCTATGCCCTTTTTCGAGGTTAGTATACTGTGCCTCTGTCTAACAGTGACACAGAAGTGATACCCGGGGTAAACCTACGATCTTGGGCTACTACTTCTTTCTGCAACAGCGCCCATCATCCCCCGGGCCTGGCCTGGCCCCACTGTAGGAATGTTTCCTTATTTTGAGGATTCTACACTGTCATTTTTCCAGTCCTGGCACCAGTGCGCCTACCAGGATTGGGCACTTTTTTTTTTTTTTATCTTGTGCACCCAGCTGTCTTTTTTTATTTTTTAACCAACTTCTGTCCATGATATATGCTCTACAAATACAGTCTATATATCAATGTCATCGTGGTGAGATTTTGTAAAAACAGGGGCCATCTTGTGAAGGTACTCACCAAGGCTTAAGGATGATTTCAGTTCAGTACTACTCACTTTGCTTGCCAATTTTATCATATCTCCATTAGGACCCCTCTTAGGATTTGGCAGATATCCTCAGTCTGTGGAAGGCTGATTTGCCTTTCCTTAAATTGTTCTTCCAGATTGCCACAAATTTAAAGGCAAGTTTGTAATTATCCAGATATTTTCTTTAGATTTTGGATGAGACAAGGGCACATGTTGCCATGAAGTCTGCTTTGTTTGATTTGTTATTAGTTATTCTGAATTTCGGGATGTCCAATTAAGTATTACAAATCAATGTCAACATTCTTGATGTATAGGTGAAACCAGTCTAGTCAAGCTAGAGAATTTAACAATATGACATCTTTTTTTTTTTTTTTTGTGGGATGGCATTTTAGCATAAGTGGAAGTGGTTACTATACTTGAAGGACTGATATGAAAAAATAGGGCGGCGGTTTGTGAGTTGCGTTTTCACAGTGATTTCTATTAGGAATATTGGTCAGTATAAAATCAAGAAGGGAATCTTTTGAAAGTCGATATGGCATGTGTAGACCTACTAAACAGGAACATTGAGTAAGATTTGCTTGAAGAAGACCCAGATTATGTAAGATTAATTCTAACATTATATAAAGATTTGTACATGCCCATTTACTTAAGTTAGATAAAATGAGTTGAAGGAGTCAAAGGCTCCTGGTAGAAAGATACAAGCTACAGAGATGCAAATATTTGTTTCATTTCCCATCTTAATTTAGATAACCAGGCATTAGGATCAGTATGTAGAAGTGCATTGCAAGATCCTAAATAGTTGGATTAGAGAGATATTCTTCACGAGGATCATAACACCTCCACCTGCTCTACTCCAATGGTGGTTATCACGAAATGAGACATGAGTGGTCAGTAAATGTGGATAAGACATGATATGGTTATAACCATGTTACTGAAAAAGGGAGTATATCAGAGTCATGAGTAAACATCTGTGGTTTATTATTGATGGAACATCTATATAAGTATGAGAGCTTTAGGCCCTCTGATCACATGTTAGAATGTTGAGAGGAATAAAGCAGTGTGGCGCATTGTTTAACAGGAAAATAGCAGGTTCAGTGAAAGGCCTGAGTTTGATTCGATATTGCCAGACAGAAGTGCAAGAGAAATTGTGAAAAGGAGATGTTTCTATGAAAGACAATGGATTAATAGGGAAATCAAGTGGCAGAAAATAAAATGTGGTCAAGAATATGAATAAGTGTGATACAAAAGGCTACAACTTTATGTTACAAGAGTATATGAGAGTATATGAGCATGGGTCCCTTACTGTAAGAAAGTCATTTTATGTTGTACAGTTTATAAACAAAAGAAATGTGTCTAGATCTAAGGATGTCATTATCCTCCTTTATTCAGCCCTCATTAAGCTAATCATTAAGTTTAATGTCCCCTTTGGCATAAATCTCTCTGGATACATGCAGCGACTTGCATGCCCACAGAGATACCTTGCTAAAAGGATACAATGCCAAAACAATATGTGCTACATCAATTGACCCAAAGTCTTGTCACTATAGTGGGTATCTAACAAAATGCAGACAGGTGACCTGTGTCTGGCATGCAAGGTATCCTCTAACCCATTACTGATGGATTTAGTGCACATAAGCAAGTCAAATGGCATCACAAATAATTGCTCTAGTGGTCTAAACCTATTGAGTAACATCAACAGAATGGTTTGGAGGGGCAGGCTTTTCTTGCAGAGAATACCACTGCTCTGGAGCATAGTCTCCTTACACTCAAAACAAAGTTATCCCTGTCCATATTCAAGTGTAGGTTAGATTTATGGATGGGAAACAGAAAATTTAGCCCTGGACAGCTCCCTGTACTACTAATGGAACAAGGCAGCTCCTAAATGCTTTATCGTATGCATGGATCCTCTCAAATTATCTATGGCATGATCCAGTAAATTTATAATTATTGACCATGGGATGGGTAAGCCCAATTTCTAACCCAATGGGATTGGTTAATTCAAGCACCAAAAGGGAAACTGGCTAGATTTAAAATGGCCCACAAGAGCAGCTAGCCTAGTACTTACATATGAACCTGTGATAGAGTATGGCAGGACTGACTGTAAATATAGGGTAACAGTGAGACTTATACTGAGCATAGTGATATTTAAATGTAAGTGGTGAAGAAGGACTGGCTGTGGCTGAAGATGACAGAGGGAATGGTGAGATTGGGATAAATTTCAAAATGGAGTTAACCAAAGTGTGATAGAAGTCAGGGTGATTATTAGTGGAATTGAGAAGAAATAAAATACAGGGTTGTTAAATTTATGGAGTTGGTGTTTAGGATAATGTTTAAGGTGTTTACATCATAGATGTAAGGAACAGAATTCAGGTTTCACATTTGAAAGGAAAATTGGATAGGGATAAAATGTCCCACTTCGACAGCTAGCCTTGTACCTACCTATAAGCTTATGAGAGTAGAAAAAAATTTATGGGACTTGAGTTAGACCCTGTATATGTGAGGATTATTGTGGAAGGGGCAGACAGGCATTAGTGTTAGAGAAGACAGAAGAAAGTTAATGTGAAGAGAGGTATTACATAGGTAGGAACTGTAACAACATCACTACATGTAAGGAGTGAAAAGATGCCTCATTAAATGAAGTAGGATGTGAAGGTGATGTTTGGCACTGAGAGGGGTAGGCTAATTTAAAAGTAGTGCTATAAGGAGTACTAACTTAACCCAGGCCCCATCAACAATACCTCTTCAACTACACTTCCCACCCAAAACTCTTCTGTTCATACCCATATTCCAACCCCCTCTAAAACTGACTTATTAATAATCAATTTCAATCTCAGAAGCCTTGTCAATAAAATCAGTGAATTTCAAGCTATCCTTGATACCTATTCTCCTGACATAGCTGTTGTGACAGAGACCTTAAAACCGCACATCATGAACTCTGAAATCACCTTCAGCAACTATAACATTATAAGACAGGACAGACCAAACAAAAGAAGTGGTGGAGTACCTATCATGATGACAGTCCCACTAAAACTAGAAAAACAAAACTATACTCTCTCTGACATCCTCAAGTCTCTAATCACCCACCTTCCAATAAATCATCATAAAACCATAATTATCATTGCCGTATCTCTGCCAACTGTAAACAACCTCCCCAACATAGAATTTCTCCTTTCATGGTCTGCCCATTCTTTCAACCAAGAAAATATCATCCTAGGCTACTTTAATCTCAAATGGCTCACCTGCTCCTCAGACTCCCCTAAAAATTTCATTACTCTATACAATTTTTCCCAACTTATACACTGTCCCACTCGCACCAAGAACTCCAAAAAAGAGTTACTACTAGACTAGATATTAACTAACAAACCAAACCTAAATGACCTAGCAGGCTGCCTTCCTATCAATATTAGCAACCATACCCCCACATTTCTACTCAGAAAAAGAATCCGCACACAAACTTACAATTGTTTCAGAATCATCCACGGTAAGAAACATTTCTCACCAGAGTTATTCAACCTATTATTTCAATGCTGTGATTGGACCCCATTAAAAAACCCAAACCTAGACCTTGCAGTCGAATTCTTTAACTCAAAATTCCTTGAAATCCTAAATAGCCTAGCCCCCACCAGAAAATATGCTCCAAAGCCAAGCAACTACCATAGCTTTCCCATAAGGCAAACAATTCATTAAATGAAGAGATAGAGCCAAATTGCTATATCTGTCCACCAAAGACAAGTCCAACCTCACCACTTATCAGCAATTAAGAAACCAGACTAAGAAAAAAATTAACAGTGATAAAAAGCACTATTTCCAAACTGCCCAAGAAAAGTTCTTTCATAACCCGCAAATATTCTGGCAAACAGTAAACCTCCTCCTCAACCCTGGTAAACCCCCACCCCTCCTTCCACAACCAATACCACCACACCCTTAGCCACACAATTCAACACACATTTCATTAACTCTGTCTCCTCCCTGCTTGCCACCAAAAAACAACTGCACCATTCCCTCCCCTCACTATGCCCCACTACCACCAAGCCCCTATCATTTAAACCAATTCAAACCTCCTACATTAAAAAGCTACTAAGCAAGCTAAAATCTTGCTGCCCAGCAGCCGACCAGCTTCCAAACGAATTCTTAAAATTTGCTGCCCCATCCATTGCATATCCTATCTCAATATTAATCAGTTGTTCTATCTCTGAACAATATGCGCCCCTTCTATGGAAAATTGCTGACATCATCCCTCTTCACAAGGGTAGCCCCTCCAGAGAAATCACAAACTACTGTCCCATAGCCATCCTCCTACCTTTAGCAAAAATCCTAGAGAAATGCATTCAGTTTCAACTACTAAACCACCTGACCACCAACAACCTTCTATGTGATTCCCAGCATGGCGTTAGCCCCAAGTATAGTACTAGCACAGCCCTATTATCCTTCACCACTACAATTCACCACCTAATGAACAATGGACAACTAATATCCACAATATTCCTAGACATGTCAAAAGCCTTTGACACCATCTCCCACCAACTACTTTTAAACATACTTGCTATATACAACCTCAGTCCAGCTGCCCTGTCTTGGTTTCTCAGTTATCTCCCTAACCGTCAACAGGCTTTCAAATGGGAAAACAAACTCTCCCCTCTACTACCAGTGACCACTGGGGTACCCCAAGGATCTATACTTGGCCTCCTTCTATTTATCATATTTACTAATAAACTTAATACAGCTACCCAACTGGCAACTACCATACAATACACTGATGACACTTCCCTTATCTGCTCCACCCCTTCCCCACAGGAACTAAATGAAAAAATGCAAAAAGCTTTTCTAGAAGTATAATCTTTTTTTAACATACCACCAACTCATTTTGAATCCAAATAAGACAAAATTTCTAATCTTATCTAACAAACTACCAAATCCAACTACCCATCCCTCTATATTCACTCGTGAAATGGTACCAAAATTGAGCCTTTAAACCAGGCCAAACTCCTAGGTATCACAATAGACGACCATCTCAAATTTGATATCCGCATCTCTCAAACCATCAAAAAAGTCAACTCCAAACTAGGTGCTCTCTACAGGGCCAAACCATACCTAACCAAACCAGGCTTGCCACTGCTAGGACACAACTACTATCTACTCTTCTCTACTGCTCACACATTTTACTAACTTATGTAAGACTGACCTGCACAGCCTTGAATCCTGTTATAATAAAATTGCAAAGTCTGTCACTGACCACCTCCATAAATAGGCTCATAGGTTCATAGGTAGGTACTAGGCTACCTAACCAAAGGCATTTATAAGCCTAGCCAGAATGTGCTGGCTTTAGCCGCCCCATCAGATTAGTTCCATGTGCCTTTGTCCAGCAGAGCCACTGAAGTGGTCACCGGGGCAAACTTTCTGTTTCCCATCCACTCGTCAAGGTTTCTCTTGAAGAGTGTTAGCGAGGAGCTCTGCCTAATGTAGATTGGAATCTTGTTCCAAAGCATGGCAAGTCTCTGGGACAGGAATCTATCCCTCCAGCACGTCCTATTTATTGTTGTGGTGAGGTTTAGATCCTTAGAGCATGTGGCTTGAGGGGATAAGATTTTCTTTAGGTGGAGCATGTCCATCTATTCTGGGTTGGACATGGCCTTGTATGTCAGGCAGAGATCACCTCTGAGTAGCGGTATGCAACTGAGTACACCTGGAGTTTCTTCAGTCAAGCTGCATAGGGCATCTGTTTGAGGCTAGTGATCCTCTTGGTGAGGTACTTCTTTGGTCTTTCCAGCTGTTGCAGGTGTCTTGTAAGGTACATCCCAAATGGGGCATTGTACTCTATGATGGGTCTGATGATTGATGAGTAGAGGGGAACAATGACCTCTTTTGTTCGTGATGCGAACTCTTTTGTGATTAGGTGGGCCACATAGAAGGATTTTCTAACCACTTTGGCAATGTGATTATCAAAGGAGAGATTACTATCTACTTGGGTCCCTGGATCCCTTATTACACTTTCTATATTTAGGGGACTACCAGCTATGTGGTAGTTTGTGGGCACTTTGTTTTTTTCCAAAGGGGATGACTATGCACTTTTTGGCATTTAGCTGGAGGCCATGGTTTGGACACCAGGTATCCGTCGCAGTGAGACCCTTTTGGAGGATGTCTGTGTAAGCCAGAGAGTCAATTATAGCCCCTAGTTTGCAGTCGTCTGCGAACTTGCTCAGCCATAGTCCTCCTATGCTTGCCTGTACCTCTGAGAAGTATATGCCAAACAGGAGGGGTCCTAGGACTGAGCCCTGGGGAATGGCACTTGTAACCAGTTTAGAGTCGGACCTAGCTCCGACAACTCTCAGTATGTGGGTTCTGTCCATGAGCCAGTTGGCAACCCATCTTGTGATGTAGGGGTTTATGTTCAGGCTGGTGAGCTTGTCTACAATACCAGAATGGGGAATGGTGTTAAAGGCCTTTGCGAGGTCTAGGTAGGCTGTGTGTACCACCTTTCCCTCATCTATAGCCTTGGTAACTGTCTCAAAGAAGTCCACCAGGTTTAGGAGGCATGATCTGCCCTTAACAAAGCTGAACTGGGTAGGGTCCAGAGTTTGGAGGTTCTCAATGTCTCTGTTAATGAGTTCCATGATGATGTGCTCCATAGCCTTGCAGACCAAACTAGTCAGGCTTATAGGGCAATAGTTCCCGAGGTCTGTTGTGGCTCCGCCTTTGTGGAGCAGAATAACTGTTGCTGTGCACCACTCTATGGGTACGTAGCCTGTGGAGAGGCTGAGTTTGAACAGTGAGTTTAGGTGAGGGGTTAGTTCATCTTTGAGCTTGTGTAGGACGCAACCTGGGACACCATCCGGTCCCATTGATGCTGTGTTTTTGGATTTGGAGAGGGCTGTTTTAAACTGAGTGTCTGTGACTTTAGGAGCTCTACATTCTTCTGGTATTGTTATGGGCCCTTTTGGGGGTGAGAGGGTGGTGAAGTTTGCAATGAACCTGTCTGCCAGGATGTTGGCAATATCGGTTGGTTCAGTGTATTTTGTGCCATTCTGCTCTAACTCCGAGCAGGTCTGAGCATTGCCACTTAGATTCTTGACATAGCTAAAGAATGCCTTGTGATTATCTTTGGAGTCCTTGGCAATTTTTCTTTCGAAGCTCGCCTTGGATGATTTTATGAGGGATCGTAGTTTCTTGCTGATACTGATCAGGGATGTCTTCCCTTCTTGGGATTTTACTCTACTAGTTTCCTCCTATTGTATAGCTTGTTTATGGCAGGGGTCCATCAGACTGGTTTCCTTTTCTTGGAGGAGTGAGTCTTGGTTTTGCTTGGGATAGCATGATACATGCATTCTTGTAGTTGCCCATAGAATGCATTAGTAAAGGATTTTGCAGCTTGGACAGCATTATCCTTTAGCATGGGGGCTTTGAAACTTTCCACCTCGGTCTTAAGTAATGTGAAGTTTGCTTTTGAAAAGTTTTTCACGGTGGTTTCCTTGTCGGGGGTGGGGGCGGAATGTGGATATCCAAAGTGATTTGTTTATGGTCAGATTTAACCAGCGAGGGGTTGATCTCCGGTGTGGAACACCGGTCGTCCATGTGGGTGATGACCAGGTCCAATATGTTGTCACTTCTAGTGGGAGTGTTGACCAGTTGATCCAAGGAGTTTGAGTTTATAAATTCTAGGAAATGATGGGCAAGGGAGTTAGTACTTGAGTAGTTCTCCCAGTTAATGTGCCCCATTGCTTTGCTCTTCTTCAACTCAGCTGGCTAGAATTCCCTAAACTATTAACCTTAAACCAACTAACCCTAGCACAAAAAATCACACACAATCCTCAGAGCTGCCCGGCAATCTCAACCTTACTCCAACTACAAGTGAACAATAGGCCCCTTAGGTCTTCCAATAGGCCATTACTCAGAATAATACAGTCACATAACTACCATGGTGACTCCCTCTACTCAAACAAAGTAGCTAAATCCTGGAATGCTCTTCCCCAAAGCTTACAATACACCCCTTGTTTCTCATCATTTAAAAATAGTTTAAAGGAACATCTAAAAAGCAAGTGGCTCTGCCCTTGTTCTCCACCAGGATAACCACTTTACCTTATGTTCCTTTATACCTCTACTATACTGTTTTCCTCTAATACAGCTCCTAGTGCCTGTTTTTTCTCCCCTTTTATTTTCTTCTGCAATTTTTTTCATAAGCAGAATTTTTCTTGCTTAACAAAGTTGCATACCTCACAGTCCAGGCCTGATTACTGTTTGTTATCAGCTAAAAATTAATCTTCCTCTTCAAAGGAATACTCTTTTTAAAACTGTTTTCTACAAAGAAAATTATTAATGGATCATTTTGTTTGTAAACATTTTCAATACTCGTAAAAATGTTCTTATGTTTTTTAGTTAATGTAGCAATGCAGATGTCTGTTAATTTAGTAATGTAGATTTTCTTTGCTTGTACTCTGTTCTGTATTGTTTATCTATGGAGCTTTTCTCCCCGGGTTTCCACTGGAAATGGGCCACCAGTCCAGTTGGACACTACCTGGTAAACAAATGTAAATCAATAAATAAATAAATAAAATAAATTCACATTAGGAGCTGTATATGGTACAGGTTTTAGAGAGAGCTTAGTAGAAAAGAGCTGCTGTGAGTTAACCAGTTAGTTGTAGGTATGAACTGAAGAGCTTGTGCTGGTATGTAACTGGAAGTGCTGGAAATGATTAGTAGGCAGACAAGTATTGTGATGCCTCCAGTGCATATGCTTAGGGAATATGAGCACATTTGGAATCTGTTGAAATGAGACAACAACCCATCTAGAATACTAGAGCCTATAAGGGAGTATTACTGTAGCCAATGTAGGGATCTGCTGCCCATGTCCTTATCTGAAGAAAGAGTCTGAGGGTGCCACTTCAGTATATTCCAAGTAAGGCCTCGTAGGAGTAACTGAACTTAATTCCCACCATGATATATTTAAGGAAAGTTAATCCGGTTCACAGTAAATGAGAATAAGGACTTAGTTGATGGATGTAAGTTGCCCGAACACTTCAGCTCACAGCTACATGAGCTGATTTACCATCTCAGTGAATCTAAGTATACAGAACTGCTATCATAATACATGTATGTGCAAAAGAGTTAATACCAGACAGTGAGATGAGTGCCACCTCAGCTAACATAAAATAACAGTAGTACTGTATGAACTGACTTACATTTTCAGTGTCTCTAAGGTAGATAAAAGCTGTGATAGGTACAGCATTGCCAGCTGCAGCCAATGTCAGCTCACTGATCCTAGGGGAAAGGAAGCAGCCTCAACTCACTGCCATAGCAGCATTAAGAGCTTGGCATGCTGTATGCTGCAAGTGTTCTACCAATTGGTTAGGACACTGAGCGTGTACAGAAGAGTACATGTAATTGGTTGGGAGATTAAGCATGCCCAGAAGAGTACATGTACCTCCTAAAGGCAGCAGTTATGGAGGTTGTGTGGTTGCTACAGTGCGATGGGGGACAGAACACACACCCTAATAGTAGCATGGCACTGCACCAGCATCATCAGTCTCCAGAAAGGCCTTGGGTATAGGGTTGTGTTGAGCCCGGGGGAGTGTAATGCAGATCCAGTAGACTGGAAAAATGGACCAAAGAGCTGGTAGACAGCTGCAGAGAGTGAAATAAGGCAGGAGTTGAGCTACCGGCTAAGTATCATTTAATGTAATTATTTACTGGTCTGTCAGCACTGCTGTAAATTGGGAAATACATAGCTCAGAAAATACTATGTTACATTTCTGTTGGCAGATGATTGGAGTAGATAGAGCAAAGAGAGGAAATGTAAATCATTACATATACTTTTTTACCTGCTCTAAATGGAAATTAACTACACTTGAAGTCCAAAGCCAACTTAGACATGACAGAAATGTAACAAAAAGCTTTATACTTCTACAATATAAAAACACTGAATATTTTCCAGGAAGACAACCCCTGTTTGGAAATAATTGATTAGTGATTTAATTCCCCCCACCCAAAAAATTGTCAGCACAATATGGATCAGGGAAGAAATACAATCAAAGCCATTCATCCAGCCTTCATCGAAAAATAAGCCATTGCTTCTCAAACCTACTTTTATTGGATATAGTGAATTAGTAAGTAAAATACAGATATTATATCTTTGATTACAGATGATTAGTGAGCGGTGGTGCAGCAGTAGCGTTGTTGCCTCACAGCAAGAGGTTCTCCCATTCAATTCTCAGCTGGAGCTCCTTCTGTGTGAAGTCTGCAAGTCCTTCCCGCAGTCGAGTGGCATTCAAAATATATGCGTGAATGGGCGTGCCTTTGTTGAAGATTGGGCATCGGGCTGGCACCTTGGCACCATAAAAATCAACTGCCAATCATTAGCGGACTGGAGTTCCGCTGTGGTGACCCCTAACCGGGAAAAGCCGAAAGAAAAAAATGTGTAGCCTTGAGGAAGTCCAGCAGTTCATCTCAATAACAGCAACAATGAAACACAAGCAGTGAAGCCACATTCATGGAAGCTGGAAAATAAAGTGAATAATGATACGCAGATAGTGATGTGCATTTTGACTGTGTATCATTTCCAAACTGAATAATATGTAAACAGATATGTACCATGAAGATGCAGTGTTAACATAGATCAATGAACACACACAGAAAACCAAAGGCAGCGAAATAACACACACCTTTTTTTTAAACATGTGAGGTGAAGTTGTCCTGTGACCCATTTCAGTTATGACCTGGGCAAGAGTAACAAAAATATATACCAAAGTGATTAAGCAGAACACTTCTGAACAGCTAGTCGAGACAGAATTGGACTATGTTATAGTCACATTATAATGCAAACATAAGGAACAAATAATCAGGTGAATACTGCTTTTAAAGCCTTAGGGGGTAGTAAAGTCTTTAATGTATTGGAATAGCTAGCTACTATAAAGCAAGCAGTTTGGGCACATAAAGGAAATGCCCACAAGGAAACACGGCAGGATGTAAATGCCCTGCGTTAGTAAGTAGGTCTAGAATAAGTAGGTTTAGAATTAATAAAAAAGTATAATAAAGCCAAACCTAGGAATTAAGATAAAAATGCCTTCTGTAATACATCACATCCTGTCCAAGTACACAGCAAACCATAAAATAATCATATCTACAGTGAACCAGTCCAAGTACAGCACAAACTATAAAATAATTATATCTGGTGCAACTTAAGTGTAACGCAAACAATAAAATAATCGTATCTACAGTACACTCTGTCCAACTGCCCCAAAAATCTATTATAGAAGCAGATCTAGAGTTAAAAGCAAGCACAAGTTTACCACTGTAGTTGTTATGACTAAATGAACATTAAAGAACCAAAAAAAAAATATATAATAATTAGATGACAGAAACGAGTGAAGTTTTTTTACCCTTTTTGCCCCTGTTGTCTATTGAACATTATCATTCCTCTCTGTCAGTCTTCTGATTTGTTTCCATCACTGGGTGAAGGGTAAACCCAGAAGGACCATCATTTAGACAGTCAAAAAGTGCGGTTCAACATTTTTGTTGTGTAGCCCTACACCCCACATGCAACTGTCAAGTCACAAGGGAAGGGACATGCAATGGACTGATAGCTGAGACTGTCCCTTCATTTCCACAATGGATCTTCCATCCAAGCAGGCCTGCCCCAGCCCAAAAACACATAACAGTACTTTCATTGTTCTCCACTTAGGAAATTGCACTGTATCCCATGCCCCTGATTATGAGCTACCCTCTTTGCCCCCTAGGAGAGGTGAGTCACCCATGGCCCTTCATTCCTCTCCTTCCTTGCCTTGCTTGTCCAGTACCAGGGCTATTTATCAAACCTCCATTGCCTGCGTCACTGTTAGGGTTCAATCATAGTGTGCCATAGAGTCATGCTGTAAATGTCATGTCTGTAATAAGTTTGGAAGGATTTTGGTCAGTTCATTAAAAACAATCTTTGCAACAAAGAAGGAAATCTAGGTATCCCAATGTAGGACCTTTAGGGCTGAATGAGGTTTAACCTTGAATTTCTCTGATGCATAGAAAACATTTCCACAAATGCAGTGCAGCCTGTGTGATATTTACTAATTTTAATAGAATGATCCTCAAAGCTCTCTCAAGTGATAGTTCATGCAGAAGTTTCATTCATGTAGGGCACCCACAATTGCAGTCAGGTGTGGTTGTTTAACTTTTGCAGGCCTGCATAATAGGGCTGTATAAACACATTGACTGATATAGTCTGAAGCAAAGAAAGACTTCTGCAAAATGTGATTTATGATGTTATTATACTTGTTTGTTGTATATATTAGTTTTATTCTTTGAAAGAATGTGTGCATTTCAAACATTTCAAATTGGAAAACAGAAGAATATTGCTTCATTGCTTTAACAGAAGAAAAGTGTAGAAGTTTTTCGATAATAGACTAACATACAGACAGGTTATTGATGAATCTAAGGCTCTTTGAAAGTGGTGAAAAATTGGTTTAATTTCTTGCTCCATAAGCGTTCATTTCAACCTCAGATTTAGAATTTTATTTCTTGGAGGAAACTAAGCAGACCCCAATATATATGAAAGAGCAGTTCTTCCTGTCTAAACACCTACCTTATATAGAGAACTTTGACATTCATTGAGAGAATGAAGCATCCATGACTTAGTCTGTTCCTAAGAGCTATTTTGCAAAGGAAATTATGTGGTTTTCTCAGTATGTTTTTCTGTCTTCACTGCTTTGTAGTCATGGAGTTTAGGCTTCCTGACACTGCTCTCCCCTCACCCCATATATATTTTCATTTTATTTTGGGTTTCCTGAGCATGCCGTATTGGGTATGCCAAGGAAGAGGATGTTTTCTTTCAACAGAATTGTTAGTTAAATCTATAAAAATACAGTACAAGAAATTAGTAAAGCAATATCTTCAGCAGTTACACTGGCCTGTAGATATGGTTTATCAACCCTTAGTTTAATGAACGTCTTAAAATGTAGCTGGAAAAGTCATGATCCATGACCCCCTCCAAAGAAGAGTAATTTAGAGCTGGACAGAGGAGACTGCTGTTTCATTCTATAAACTCTAGACCACGGATGGCTAGATAACCATGGTGTTCAATACAAGCCAAGTCATATGGAGTATTTCAGCTATAAGAACTGCACTGTCTCAAATAAGTTAGCAAGGTCAGTGAACACAAGTTTTCCAACAGATAATGTTGTTCAAAGACATCATTACAGTAGTAATACTGTGTTTATTGAATTGTGACACTATTATAGCTTCCTTTCGTCTGTTTATGATATGCCCAGTCAGCCTAGTGACCCAGTTTACATATACTCACCATCTACAGCTACCAATTGCCAGGCATTTCCAAATAACACTGTTCAAAATAGTTGCAGCAGTTAATGGCTTAACATTCTGTGAAACCAGTTTCTTAAAGCTATCCTCACTGAATCTGAACAAATCCATACAGGAAGCTGTCAGGCCTGTTTTCTGCTCATCTGTACTGTTTCCATAAAACATACTGGTGGACATTAGGATGAGGAAGGAAAATAAAGCACTATTTTCAATAGGAGTGGTTGCGCCATTTTCATTCTTACAGTGGAAGGCTATGGCAGAATCTGTGGAATAGAAGACGTAACACAGGTTCACACAAAATCAGTTATGCATTGCAACAGAAAAAAAGTAATCAGCATGTGACATTAAACAAATATAGTGTACTATAATCTCCATAAACTAAATGTGTGAAGCACACAGACAGTAACAAGTACAGGAAACAATCCCAGGATATAGAATAACTGCTTAGTAAAATCAGTATCACCATCTGATAAAATACTACATAGACCTAATTTCAGTCCAAAGTCTCTGTATGTCAAGTTGAAGAACAAATAAATACACAAAAGTATTCCATATGGGATAGCAGTGGCATATCAACCTCCTTTATTTTGATGTTGAAACTATTAAAACAGACTTCCTTTTATTACCAAACTGAGTGCTGCAGTCACCTCTTTTCCATATAACTCAGTACAGGTCAATGGAGACTGACAGGAGTTTCACAGCACAGCAGAATCTGCGTTGAAGATACATGACCCAAGGAAACGTGCAGGTAAAGCAGAGAAGGAAAAGATTACTTACACTTTAATAAATCCTTCACTGCACATTATTCTGGGAACTGTTCACATGCATAAAGGCTGATAGCAGCTAGTAAATAAAAAATGCAAAGTTTAACTTTTATTTCTAGGAATGAATTGTATGCAAAAGTACAATTATTCATTAAATCAGAATTGAGTATAGCTTGCTGGACATCTCCAACTGATACTTCCATGTGTGCTTAAGGATATTGGTCAATTCAAGAGCAGCCTTGAGCACTTACATAAAGCAGCTATAACATATAATAAATGCTGAACGGAATACATTGCTACATAAATAATGTATTGGCCTTTGTGAGTGATTATTTGCCTATTACAGGCCATGTTTGCAAGTTGTTTCCATGATGAAGTGCTTCACGGATTACAGAACTTACATCTTATTCACAAATTCTGGTATGTGTAAGTTGAGAAGTACTTCAGACATACTGTTACTTCATAAGGTCTATGTCTGTGCTCCACAGGAAAAAATACTGCAGTAGCCATTTCATTTACTGTGGAATATCACTGGTATCCCAACCAAGCTGTAGTTTCCTGAAGGACCTGCCTGACTTAGCCCAGAACATTCAAACCAAAGTTAGACTACAGCATTTCATTACATAAAGAATAATTTATACATAATCTATACCCAACAAGGGACTACATGCTCATAAAACAATGCAGGTTTACATTATTGCATGCAATCACTTAATACCAGTAATGGTACTGTTTTTACATTCCAAAACTTAATACCATAAAACAATTGCATTTTGTCACATGGTTTCAACAGCAGAATAGAACTGTAGAGTTTATTTTTAAATATCAGACTCTAAGCACTTAATTCAGTTTCTCCTGCATAATTGTTTTCTCATCTCACTTGCATGAAACCTATGTCCTTCAAAACACACACACACACACACACACACGTATGCACACTAACTGCAAACCCACAAAATATTCTTAAAATGAAGCACATCTTTTTAGTGGTGTCAGTCTGTAGTTAGTGACTCTGGTTATGGAGAAATTACTTTGATTTATATTAGTTGTTTACTTC
The DNA here is from genome assembly GCF_019279795.1 of Protopterus annectens. NCBI lineage: Eukaryota > Metazoa > Chordata > Ceratodontiformes > Protopteridae > Protopterus > Protopterus annectens. The sequence goes on along the minus strand of NC_056728.1, from coordinate 171,000,976 downwards.
ATTGATGGTCTGTAGTCCCATGGTGGTGGGGCTCGCGGTGGTGGTGCTCCGGTAGCATTGCCGCCTCACAGTAAGACGCTGTCTGGTTCGATTCTCAGCTAGAGCATCTTATGCGTGGAGTCATGCGTGAATGGGCGTACCTTTGTTGAAGGTTGTGCGTCAGGGCTGGTAACTCGGCATGTAAAAATCAACTACCAATCATTAGTGGACCGGAGTTCTGCTGTGGCAACCCCTAACCGGGAAAAGCCCAAAGACGCAACTTCATTGATGGTCTGTTGAATGTTCCTGTACATCATCAGTTTTGGAAGAAATGTTGTTACACCAATAGTCTGCCCAGAAGTTAGCCAGACTTCATAATATTCACAATTGCCAGCCACCACAGCTGTCTGCATAGCAATAAAGGCATATCAGTCAATCAGCCAGCGTGCCTAGAATCATCTTTTCATTCATAATTGTCACTTCTGATCTCTGTTCTTTCAGTTCACTATTTGTGATTAGCAGCCAATAATATTTGATTTCTTCATCTACCTCTAACTAGAAATTATGAGGTTTTACCATGATGCCAAGATAGATAAAACATTTAAAATGTCATGTATATTTTCTTTCTTACTTTTGACTTCTGGCACACTTCTAAGCTATATTTGAACTTATTTTATTCTGCAGCACATTTGGTTTGTGCGATCTGAGAATAAGTAACCTTTTCTCAGTAAAACAAAGGAGAAAAAAGGGAGACAGAATTGCATGGAGTTTGCTTTTGAAGAGTAAAATGTAACTTCTTGCTTTCCTTTGTCAAGAAATTAAGGGTCTTAAAGATGCAATTACAATGTAACTTCAAAGAGAAAGCTGGATGGATAAAAACAGTTATCAGATGTATGAGAACGTGAATATAGGATAGCTCTGTTACCAACAAACTGTAAATTGCTTCATGGATAAATTGGACCACACAACACCACCATCAGACCACCAAGTACACAGCAGCTGTTACACTAAAAAACTGAGGCAGTAGCACATTAAACATATTACATGTTCGAGACATGGATGTCAAGAAATTCAGCCTAAGATGATAATAATTCTTTATTGTGTATGGAGCGTTATCTTCTATGTACATTACTAGTTACCAGGAAAAAAATTGCAAAGTGTTTGCCAGCTTTCAAAGCTGTAAAACACTTGACAGATGCTGTCAGTATAAAGTTGAATGTCACATTTATACTTACCTTTCATGCCTATTGACTGCCCATATTTTCATAGTGTGTCCAAATTATGGCTTCATATTTTTGGGCTGCACCTCATAAAATCTTTTTTTTTTTGTACAAACCACTGAGTATTGAAGTCACTAAATAACAACATGAATTGAAGTTTCAGAGTTTATATCTATCAGAAAATACATACAAATACAAATCCTGTTATTCTAGCAACTTTCTAAGCTCATTAGAGGAACATAGGGATACATTACCAGAACAGACAGCAGGTAGAAACAATTTTTTGTTCTGCTTCTGTCATTTGCTGGTCAGTATAGGCAGATTTACTGCCTAGCTTGGGCCCTGACCTTAACAACTTTAACAGGGGGTGGATAACATTTGTTAAGGTTGGGTGGCACATCTCTCTGGTGCTTATCTAGTTTTTTTTTTTTTCCCAAATATCGGATTACAATCAGCACTCTTCATACACTACATATCTTTTTGTAAGCATTCAGTATGCTTAAAAATTGTTGTTGTCATATCCCTTAGCTAGCTGTTTCTACCATGTCTATGTCCACACTTGGTGATAGATAACAGGCCACCTTAGGACTTGTAGGTTCTTCCCCTGCATTGTGTTTACCAGTGCGCTCGCCACTCCCTATTGAAAGTGCAATGTCAGTGTCTCTCCACCTGAGTTGTTTTGCCTGTGCATTTTTTCCACCTTTCCACAAGGATTGTGAATCAAGAAAGCATCTCACCAAAATATCTGCAGTTCCCTATTGAAAGTAAATACCAGTGTCTCCTCACTTGAGTTGCTTTGTCTGTGCATTTTTTCCACCCTTCCATAAGGATCAAGAATCAAGCAAGCACCTCATCAAAGTGTCTGCAGTGTATGTTTTATCACAACTTTATCAGAAAAGAAAGTTTATAAATTCAAAAGTGCTTAGCCTGCTAGGATAGTGGCGCAGACACAAACTGGAACAATACAGGTGTAGGTTCCCCTCTCTCCATATCCAAATAGCTGCTTTACAGATCTTTAACAGTGGGATTTATGCCCACACTCATTAATACTAGCAAGCATTAGTGTTTATGTCTAAACTCTCATTATCAGACAGTAGAGCTAGAATAAATAAGAATTTTACTTGCTATTATCTGTTGGCACAAGCCTGCAGCATTGTTATATAAACTGATAGTTTTTTTGTTTCTCTGCCTCATCTGCTGTATGGTTCTGTGGCCAGTGTTTACATTAAGCCCCCTTCTGCTAGTGAGTCTTAAATCAGCACCTCACATCCACAGCATCTGAACTCAGTTTACATTTTCACCTGAGTATCGGCACCATTTTCAAAATTAATGCCTTAGGACTTGTAGTTTCTTCCCCTGCATTCTGGTCACCAGTGTTCTCACCACGCAATTCTAACTTCTAAATTATTTTACTATGTCTAGCAGTATTTTACACCCCGAAGTTATAAGTTACATACAAAAAAATTTTAAAGCATCTATGTGCCTTCAGTACAATGCGCATCTGAACTGCATTAATCATTATAAGCAAGTTATCAAATGCTGAATAACAGTAATTAATAGTATTTTCCAACTGCGTTTGCACATTTTTACTGCCCAAAACTATATCTTAAGCTTGTGTTAGACAACTATTAATACATAGTGAATGTCACCAATGCTGCTCAGGAGTTAGCTGTGTTTTGTTTCTGTTAGTCAGAACTGAGAGATTTTACAAACTGCTTGGAATTTATATTTACATAAAATTGTTTCAGCTAGACTACTGCAGTACCTGTTGTAACTCTCCAATGCCACATTCTATTTTAGTATCCATTTATTGTCACTGATAGCTGGTTCTGAAATAAATTGTTTGCATGTGAATTAAATGTGAAAAGGTTATCTCAGTTAGAATGTAATTGCTGGCTACTGTTATTTTATGCAAAGTTATATTACCGAACTGTAGTCACTTACAATTACCTTCAGTCTGTTGTCTTTGGTTATAAGAAAAGCTGTTTACACTCTTACTACCCATTTCCTAATTTTCCTCCATTTAAACTCTCATCTCCTGCAGTCCCTGTTGAAAGTGCAACACCATAGTCTCCTCATCTGAGTTGTTTTGCCTGTACAGTTTTTCCACCCTTCTATAAGGATCAAGAATCAAGCAAGCACCTCACCAAAGTGTCTGCAGTGTATGTTTTATCACAACTTTGTTATCAGAAAAGAAAGTTCATAAATTGGAAAGTGCTTAGCCTTCTAGAATACTGGCATGAACACAATCTGGAATGCTATTATTAAAGGTTTCCCTCCCTCCATACCCAAATAGCTGCTTTACAGATTTTTAACTGTGGGATTTATGCTCACACTCAATACTGGCAAGCATTAGCTTTTGTGTCTAAACTCACATTATCAGACAGTAGAACAAGAATAAATAAGAATTTAATTGCTGTTATATGCTGGCACAAACCTGGACATTGTTATATAAACTGATAGTTTTTTTTGGTTCTCTGCCTCATCTGCCATGTGGTTTTATCCACTCCATTCATCCTTACTCCAGTTCAACTCACTCCAGTCCTCTACCCTACCCCCAATTCCCACACAACTCTCCTCTGAATCTCTGATTGTCAACTAATTTTAAACCCAAGCAAAACCAAATTAATTCTCTTCTCCATCAATAAGTCCAACAGACAGGTACTACCCTTTCTCATCTACTCAGCCAATAAAACCAAATAGAACCCACCTCTCACACTACACTTCTCAGTGTCACTACTGATAGCAGCTTGAGATTTGATAGACATGTAGCACTAGTCATTAAGAAGACCCACATCAAACTAGGTGCACTCTACAGAGCCAAGTCATTCCAAACCAACACCACCAGGGAAGCCATTGCTAGGACCCACATTCTTTCTACCTTGTTATATGCCGCTCTTCTTTTTACTAACCTCAAAAACCTGACCTAACCAGACTGGAGGCCTGTTATCAAAAAATGTCCAAATTTGATGAAAATGTATTATATAGATCCCACCACTGCACTGTGCTCCACCAACTAAACTGACTAGAACTACCCAGCCTCCTAACCTTCAATCAAATTGCAACTGCTCTTGCCCTCTTAATCAAACCTGACAAATGCCCAGCTCTCCATAATTTCACCCAACCCTACTCAAATAACAGAACCCTAAGATCTACTGACAAATCTCTATTAAAGGTCACTAAATCTACAGCTTTGTAGATTCTGTTTACTCCAACCAGATTTGCAAAGCTCGGAATTCCATCCCATAGCATGCTCTTTACACTACCAGCCCAACCAAGTTTAAACAACTTCTCAGGGCTCACACCCAACTCACAACTGGCTCTGGTCATGTACCTCCAGTCCCCTGGCTAAACTGAAGCAGTTACTCATTTCATCTGTTTCACCTGTTGTCTGATCGTCTCATCTGTTTGCTAAGCATTTTTCCTTCTAGTCTCTCCATTATCATCTGTCTGTCCCACCTTCTGTCATCTTCTCACCTCTACCACCAACCTACCTCTTTCCTCTCTACTGAGTTTCTCTTTCAACATTAGATAGTTACAAACTTCTGTTTTTATCAAACACTTCATGCTGTGTAAGGTATTACTGCTTTGTTAAACAAACTGTGCCAGTCACACTGCTGTAAAATCCAGTATGTTTTGATGTAAGATGTATGCAATTTGACAAGCATTATTGTATATTATTGCTGTACTATTTTGTTTATTATTGTATTGTTTACGGTCTACTTGTATGTGGAGCTTTTTTCCCCAGGTCTCCGCTGAAAATGGGCTAATAGCCCAGCCAGACCTCCCGGTAAACAAATGTTAAATAAAAATAAATTAATAGAAATGATGATATGTGGCATCCTACCTGTGCTTTATCTGTTAAATACATAAGATACAATTATAGGATAAATGTGGAAATGGTAAAGAGCTTGATCATGAGTTAGTCGCATATGTCACATCAATGTTGTCAAGTTCTGTACTAATGCAAACGTTTTGCCTATATCATTTGTCAGAAAGGTTCTGTGCTGTGCAGAATATTTTTCAAATCTGTACTAAGGTAAAAACTGTGGCAGAAGTTTCAGGAGAAGTCTACAAGGAACAAGCCTAGTATAGCCTCCAAAGGGACTACAACACACTGCAATAAGTCACTACTCAAAATAAATAATGGCATTAGATGCAGGGACTGCTGAGGAAAGGTAATGTGCAAATGGCATCTGTAAAATAATGGGGCAGGAGCATCTAAGTTATGTCTAGGAACACTAAGTTATCTTGTGCTAAACAATAATGCTATTAACAAATCTCCCCTATACTATACTTAACAAAGTACTGTATAGCTATGCTACTGCACCTGTTTCATAAGACTTGTCAATTAAATATGGAAACAGTAAAAATAAATAAATAATTAAATAAATAAACAAACAAATAAATAAATACATTCATACAAACCTTTTAAGAAATGCCTGTATGCTCTGCTTCTAGGAGAATATAGCAAAATTCCAGACTCACATGCAGTCACCCAGTCAGGATCAATATAGAAGAATCCTATCATATGGGGTGCAGTCCTTCAGAAGTGATACCCCTCCAAAACATAAAAGTAGAAGCAGCATAACTATCCGCACCATGCTGTGTTCCATAGTAAAGAGTTGGCTCATATAGCAGACGAAGAATAAAACCAGTTCTGTTCTTTGGAATTGTTTATAGGAAGGATCTGAAAATGCCACTTCTGAAAAGTATAATTTACTCTTATGCGACCTTAAACAGCAAAGAGGCAGTGCAGCAGTAATGGAGTCCCTAAATAAATTGATGTATTAGTGGTATACATATCCAAGCAGAGTGAATCTCAAAAAAGACAATTGTTATTAGATAGTGATTCTAATAACTCTAACCTTGTAGTCCATGAGGGTTAAACACTCTAATCGTTAATAAAGTTTCTATTAGATTTTCAAATAGACTTTCAAATAAAATGAAATAAAAATCAGAATAAATCACTTAATTCGTTGATAAAATAAATCCAATTTATTCCGAACTTCTGGTAGGTGAGCGCACAATCTTTAATAACTGTATTTATTCAGCAAACATATTTATATACAAACGGGGGTTAAATAAATGTTACAAGAGTGTTTGTGAGTTACATTTGCACTTTATTTTGGCATTTTCTGTTTACCATGATCTTGAAAAACTAGAAATACATCTCGCTTATTGTTGAGGGACTAGGCGTGTACAACAGAAAAGTGGGTTGGGGTAGAGAGAAATGGAGGGAAGTTGACCAGCCCAGATAGGATGGTTTGAATAACGCTGACCAATGGTAGGGCAGCCATGTATTGCTGAGAGACTAGGCGTGTACAATAGAAAAGTGGGTTGTGCTAGAGAGTAAGGAGGAGGTGAAGTTGATGAGCCCTGATAGGATGGTTTGAACAATGCTGACCAATGGTAGGGTAGCCACGTAGCCGCGGGAGGGGCTAGAATGACAAGTGAGTCAAGGCTGAGCCTAGGGAGGAGACTGGCTATGTGGTCCTGTTAGAGAACCAATTGTGTGTGGGGGGTGTGTTTGGGGCAGAGGAGGCAGTGCTTATGGGGATGTGAAACTGATCAAGTGCCATGATGGGCTAAGGGGAGGGACTAAAGTGGTGCACTTGACTTGGGCTGGTTGGGATGGAGTGGATGTAAGTGGAGGGGAGGGGCCAGCGCTGTGGGTGGTGGGGCTAAGGGGAGGGGCAAAAAAGGTGGGTTTTCATTTGTTTGGTTGAGTCAGGGTGGATGATGGTGAAGGGGAGGGTATATGTGCTGTGGGCAACTGAGCTCCAAATGGGAATGTATTAGAATCATGTTGCTGTGGAAGCTGCTGCTATAGGAAAACAAATGTAAAAAAAAACTAACGAAAGGGCTGTAAGGTTAATAACAGAAGGGAGGAATGGGGCGAAAAAGGATAACAGTGCATGTGGGCTCAAGGATATGTGCATGAATGTAAAGGGGATTGTGTTCTGGCGAAGTGGTAAGCAAGGGTGCGTGTAGGAGGCATATAGGTCTGGGGAGCGTGAGTGAAAAATGTGGGAGTGCATGTGTGAATAGGAGTGTGTGATTAAGGTGAGACAGTATAATGCTCAGGTAATTTATAATATGAAAAATGCTGTGCTCGAGTGGATAGTCAGAGTTAAGGAATTACTAAAAAATTCTAGTCTAGGTAGAAGGGTAAATAGAAATAAAGTTATTTCTAATAAGGGAGGGGGTGGGGAATTAGGGAAGAGAGTGGAGTATATGAGTGCATGCATAAGCTAAATGTGGATAAACAATGAATGAAAGGACCAAAATTGTGGGCAAAATTATTTGGACTACCAGGCAATGAGTAAGAGAAACAGTCAATGTTCCAGAATCTTAAATGGAGCAAAGAAATAAGAATGAAGTTTGAATCATAAACAGTACATGCTGGGAATGCTGTAAAAGTAATTTACTGATGCTGTTTAGCCCTAGAATTGTTGCTCTTAAAAATCATGTCAATAAACCCTTCCCCCATACCATGGTAAAAAACATCAAGCATGTTACTAGAATATGTCCTTTATAAATGAATCGTATGCCACCTTATTCTTTTAAACTTTTTTGGCACCAGCCTTAAACATATGCCTAGGGCGTCTTGTTATCATTGCACTACTGCATAAAAAATACTAACTAAAAAACTAAACAAAAAGGGTACAAATGAATAAAAAACCAAACACTGATATAAAGTAAAGGAAAACTGTCCCCAATGTACCCGGAATTGTAAAGTGGCACAGTAACAAAACTGAATGGAACTAATGAGTAGCTCAGTCAATGTTCCATGCAATCATGCAAGTGGCATGCTCCAGTGCAATCAATAACAAAACACCATGTTCAGCTCAGCTCTGAATTACAAAACTCAAAAGAAAAAGTTCACAGTCTAACATTTTTTTAAAAAAAAATATTTTTAAAAATAACGCTCATGTTAAAAATAGAAAAAAGAAAGAAATAATGAAGGCTTTGTCATGTTTAGTCAACTGTAAGCCTGCTTGTTCATTAGCCATTATTTTGGTGCCAAATTTGAAATTCGCTTGTGGCGTCTTGGTGGTTCCAAATATGGGTTATGTTGTTTCTGAAAATTTGCTAAACTGCTATGGATTTTGCTGTTAATAATTAATGTAAAATATGCTAAACCAAACTGTAAAAAACGAAGTAAGAATTAGTATAGAGATAAAACATAGTCCATTAAATTGAAGCTGGTTTCGGGGACTTTAGTGCCACCGAGTGTGCACTTTCGTGGAGTTTGCTTCTTCAGACCTACCTGGAAGGGAAAAGAAATTAAAGTAATATAAAAAGTTTTTATTAAACAATTCTATGATTATATTGTGAATTTAAGTAGTCGAGTCCAGAAAATGCATTCCAAACCTATAATACATCACTATTACATTTTTCAAACCAAGTCAGGATAAAATAAATTAAATAAAATTAAAATAAAAATCAGAACTTAAAATCAGAGCCAGTAATTGATTAGGACATAGTCAATAGTAGTTGTGGTGGTTTAATGTTCTACGGTTCAGTAAGCAGTTGATGGAGATGTGTGTGTTAAGTCCTTGTCCTCTGTTGGCATTAAACCTGATTTGCCATTCAAGTTCCCACTTTTCAAGTATTAGGTTGGTGGGTCCGTGTAGAGATTCTTTAGCCAGGGTGTCCACCACATGGAAACAGAATTTGTTTTGGTTGATATTGTCTCTAGCATGTTTTGCTAGTGCATTGTTCAGTTCTAGATATTTTAAGTCATGCAGATGATGGGCCATCTTGGTTTTGAGTTTGTTTATTGTTTTCCCGATATAGAAAGCATTGCATTTTGTGCATTGGGCTCTGTATACTAAGCATTCGGTGTTACAGTTGCTCGTGTTTCTTCTGGTGTAGGTTTTCTTAGTATTTGGACAAACAAAGTGGTCCAAATTGCTGAGCAGCTTACAGTAAATGCACCCTTTCCTTTTGCATGGGTAGGTCCCAGGTTTGGTAATAGGTAGGGGATCTGTGAATTTACTTGCCTCTTCCAGGCGTTGTCTCAGGTTCCTATTTCTCCTGATGCAGAAATCAGGGGAGTCCGGGAACAGGGGTCCAATTGTTGGGTTTTCCTTGATGATGCACCAGTTGTCCTTAATTATATTTTTCATGCTTAGGTAGTCTGTGGAATATGTGAGGATCATGGCAAAATGGCTCCCTGATTGTTTTTTGCAAGCCCTGTGTACGTTGTTAGAGAAATCTGGGTTTAATAGTTTAACTTCAAAGATCGGGTCAAGGATACTTCTGATAAATTTTAGATTGTAACCTCTCTCTTGGAAATCTTTTTCAAGTTTGCACAGGTTGGTGGTGAAGTCTCTTAGTTCTTTTGACACTCTTGCCATCCTTAGTCCTTAGGATTTTATTATGTTTTTCTTGGTAAGGAAAGGGTGCATTCACGAGCTGTGTAAATGTAAGTTGGTCCTTGTTGGTTTTTGATAGAGGTTGTTCGAAAGTCTGCCAGTGCCCAGATTTTTCTTAATCGTGTGGTCTAGGAAGGATGTTAAGTCCTTGCTGTAGGTATTTGTAAATCTTAGGAATTGGGTGGATGAGTTGATATGATCGAAGAATTTAAGCAAGTTTGTTTCAGTCCCGTTCCAGATTATCAGGATGTCATCAATATAGTGTAGGTAGCAAGCCATATCAGTGAAGTATGGGGTGTTGTAAACTTGCTCTTTCTCCCATTTGCCTAAGGCTGTATTACCCAAGCTGGGAGCCATTGTGGCTCCCATTGCGATTCCTTTATTTTGCCTGTAATAGCGGCCATTGAATTTAAAGTAGTTGTTGGCTAGGAGAATGTGAAGCAGTCTTTCAGTGACCTCAGTTTCATACAGTTTGTCTATATTCTGCATGGTTATTGCATCTGAGACAGCTAAGATGCAATATTCATGGGGCAAAATGGTATATAGAGATTCAACCTCTAGTGTGACCAAAAAGGAATCTTGGTTAACTGGTATGTCCTTTATTTTGAGCAAAAGGTCACCTGTGTCCAGAACAAAGTAAGGGTTTCTTTCTACAAGGGGCTTGATCTTGACTTCCAGGAAAACTGAGATAGCTTCAGTGATGCTCCCCCCGCTTGTGATCACCAGGAAGTATGTGGGGTCTGTGATGCTCTTATGGGGTTTGGGAATCCCAAAAAAGCTCAGAAGCCTGGGTTGTTTGACTGTAAGGAAATTAAGTAACCATTCACTGATTAGGCTTTCCTTGCAAAAAAATAGTAATTCCTCATTGATGTGGTTGTAAGCTTGTAGAATTATATCTAGGCTGCTGGGTTCATGAAAGTCGTTGTTGCTGAGCATGGTTGCAATCTTTTTGTTGTATGCCATGGTATCCATAAGTAGGATTCCTCCCTCTTTTTTCAGCCTTCATCACCTTCCTAGTTCTACCACTGCTAAGGTTTTTTAGGGTGACTTTTTCAGAATGGTTGAGGTTATAATTCAACCTCTTTTGGGGATTATTGAGGATTTTTCTAAAGTCTCCTTCAAATTTTGCTTCAAAAGACAATATGGTGGGGTGAGGGTGGCACAGAAATTGCTGGATTTGGTCCATTTCTCTGTTATAGATTCTTGCTCTTTGTCTTGAAAGAAGATCTTGAGATTGAGTTTCCTGGTGAAGAGTTTAAGATCCAGAAGGTAAACATTAAAGGCCAAGTATATAGGATCATGCGACTGTTTAATGATGATGATGAATTACAGACAGCACTACATCAGCTTAAACTAGAGTTTTTAGATAGGGGTTATGATGCAAAAACTATTGATAGGTATATCGCAGATAGTTGGCGTAATAGGGCGGGTAGATGTAGACCCTACTTTGACACCTGTACTACAGGTGAGGTGGATGGACAAGTTATCGACCGAGAGGTGGTCACACATAAATACAGAGGTACAGACAATACACTTAGGATGCCACTAACGTTTGCAAGCAACATAAATGTAGTATGTGATGTTGTTACTAAAAATTGGGGTATTCTTTCCATGATTGACAGCCTACAAGGCATAATTGGGCCTAAGCCGAGCTTCACGTTTAAGAATAATAGAACCCTGAGAAATGAATTATGCTATAGAAGTGCCACAATCAATACCACTAATAAGTCTGACAGATTGGGTACATATATGTGCAGGGACTGTACAGCCTGTAAGCACATACATAATGGCTGCACATTTACACATCCCTTTTGGAATTTTAGTTACAGTAGTAATTTTTATGCTGACTGCACCACATCAAACGTGGTCTATTTTGCATATTGTATGGCATGCTACAGTTTCTACATAGGCAAGACTAATAGACACCTAAAGGATAGGATCCTTGAACACTATAGAGACATCAGAAACGTTAAAGAAAGTAGTGCTATTGCCATGCACACTAAGAATACATGGCCAGAACATATCTAGACATTTTTAGTTTTACAGATATTGTCTGAGAAACAGAGGTGGGGCAATTTATCTAATGATACAGAAGCTGCCGAACAGAGATGGATCATACGATTTAATGCAGACAAACCCCTGCATTTGAATCAAATGGTGTCGCTTAAACTGTTTTTAAAAACTCGACCATTGAGGCATTGAGTTTTTTGTATGGCACGTCCAGTATATATATATATATATATATATATATATATATATATATATATATATATATATATATATATATATATATATTATACTTATGCATGTCTACATGCTGGTTTTATGTGTACGTTGATTCTTAAGTATATTTTAGCATTCATTTATATATTTTTCACTATTTATATTATGCCTATATACTCTTAGCAAGGTGCATGCATTAGCACATGTACTCATTGGTATCAAGTCAGATGTATTTTATATATATTTTTTTATAGATATATTTTATATATTTTTCTATGCATGTTTTAACAGAATTATTAGCTTGGATAAGAAATGTGTGATATATTATATTCTTATTGCATTATTTAGTTTCATATTTTTTATTCTGCATTGGGAACTGTGTTTCTCTTTAATTAACAGTGATTAGGGTAATTGTCTGCATCATCATGTGACTGTTTCAAGTATTTAAGGAAGTGTGGAATTTCAACAGTTGTCTGATGAAGGGGTTGATCCCTGAAAGCACTAACCTATGTACTGTTTGTACTGTTCTACTTAAATAAATCTCCTAGCTGTGGTACTCTCGGTGTTTCTTTAAGTTTTTAAGATCCAGAATTGACTGTGTTAGGTCTCCATTTTTGTGTGAGACAAAAGTGAGACCTTTCTCTAGCAATTTCAGTTCTGCTGGGGAGAGTGTTTTTTCTGAGTGGTTCCAAACCTTGATCCATTTCTGGTTCTGCTGCTGGTCCTTCATTCTGGCAGGTCTGGGGGTGGGGCCCATAGGTATTTCAGGTTGTTCTTCCCCAGCCATGTTCTGTCTCAGGTTTGGTGGCTCTGAATGGGGGATACACTCAGTCTCTTGTGGAAGACCACTTTGGTCTGGATGCTCAGTGGTGGGATTTTGGCACGGTCGATTGCTCCCTGGTTTGTACCATTTGGTATCGGAGGTAGTATCTGAAGATGGGGGCCATCATGAAAAACCTGCTGATTATGACCAGAGAAGTTTGAAGTGTTGATGAAAGGGGGGATGAGCTTGTACATTGCTAGCAACCATGTTGTTGAGTTGAACTTGCTGGTTAAAATTCCAGGCTTCCCCAGAGATTTCATGTTCCTGCAGAACGATATTTTGGAATTGTTCCTGGCCGAGATCGTGAGCCTGTTGAGGGTTTGACTGCTGTTGTTGATTATAATGTTTTCGGGCGTTATCTGTGTTCATTTAGAAGTTAATGTTTCTTATTAGTTTTTCTTGTTTCCTGTATTTTAGGTCTAGTTCGAGCATTTGAATTTTTGAATCTGGAAAATGTAATAATTCCCTTTAAGTGGACTGCAGTATAAAGTGTGGGGACATTACCACAGAGCTGTAGTCTAAAACTACCATGTAGTAATAAGAAAACAAGGTCATAATGGTGTAGTGAAGGGGGTAAATCAGCAAGATATTTCTTCACCTGGAAGATCTTCAGAAGGAAAATGCTGGAGGTGAGAACTGTATGAACCTAGTTGGAGCTGTGGACTGTACCTTGTGGAAGCAGGTGTTTAAACAGGTGCATGCTCAGCCTGGTTTGAAAAGTCAGCCTGCACCCTTGAGAGGTTGCACAAACTGAAAACTGTTGGTGAGATATAACTCAAACAATTGTGTTTGTTTTGTTTCATACTGAAAACCAAGATGATATGTATTTTTTTAATTTGAATATGTAGATTACTGCATAACCTTGTGTTTTATGTAAGCCCTGCCTCCAGTATGTCCTTTAAGTTACAATACTTAACCACCATATGCTAAGCATTGGCTGCCATTCTGAATACTAATGCAGTTGTAGGATACAGTACAACAAGTATCTGCAACCACATAATCTGATGGTTAAAAGACAGCATAGTATAAACATAAAAGTTAGGGTCTGCCAGCAGTTTATAAAAAAGGAAACATCACTAATACAATGATGCAATGAAATCCATAAAAATACTTTCAAGCAAACTTAGCAATATGTAGCATAATGTTATGCAATGACATTATAGACAAGTTGTAAAACCTCTTTTAAAAACCTATTACCTTGCTGAATATCCCTGTGCCTAGCTACTACATGTTTAGAGGGAGACATCTAAACAACCCCCAGCTACCCTGTGCACACACAAGAAGTGGTGAAATGACATCAGCAGGGGGTCACAAATTGGACAACCCCCACCTACCCTGTGCGCAGACAAGGAGTGATGTAATGACATCAGCAGGGGGTCACAGATTGGAGCGATCTGCTAAAAAGAACCTGTAGGTTTAATAAATAACTCCAGTTTGAGCACCACTGAACTTCCTCTGAAAGAAAAAAGTTCTGTGATCTCACTAAGGGACAAACTATCTTTCTCCTTGTTGATACATAAATCTATAAACACTGGCCTCAATTTAGATTCTTGATGAAAAACATAACTTTTGCATAATACCTTTGATCATCAAACTTTAACTACTTCTTACTACTTAAAAAAGTTATTTGCTAGAATTCTTTACAACATTATTGTCCAAGTGGAGACATAGGGCCAGATTCACGAAGGCTTGCACGGAGTCTTAGAGTAGAGTAAGACTCCATGCAGCCAACATGTCTGCCGAGCGATCCAGGAACAGCCGGTAGGGGAGTGCAACTGAGATCTCTAAACTAGTCTTACACGGACAGGGCTGTGATATGCAAATTACCTCAATTGCAGGCAAAAGCTATGCAAATGAGGTAAATTTGCGATCCAGGAAACCCGAACCTGTCCAAGTAGGAGTAGTGTTACTTGCAGAAACTTACTCAGTTGATAACTGAGTACGGTTCTGCAAATAGCAAAACGGAGCCATGTCAGCTGGAAATAAAGCAAGCATGTACAGGAGGAAGCATGCCAATGGCCAAAATATGGCCATTGGCAACGGGAAGGGATGCAAATTAAAAATAAAATAACTTTTTTTTTTATCCCGATCTCCGGGGTTTAACCGTAGCGCAGCACCATGCGAACACGCTGCGCCCTAAAAAGCAGAAAATTATTTTATAGCTAAAAAGAATTTACAATGCAAGGGAATGGCAGGCTGAAGACAACATGGCCACCGAGTAGAGGTTGCTAAGGGTGGAAGCTCAGTCTAAGAGATGTAACTAAGCATAAGTAGGCAATCCTATGCAAATGAGAGTTAGGATAGTGAATCGCAAGTTTACATAGCAAATGAGCACAGTCAGTGGAGTGTAGGAGTAGGATAAGGGGAGTAACAGAGTAGAAGATAGGTGACATCACGAGTGGGATATGTATGAAAGAAGTGAAGCTAATTGGAGCAGAGTGGCATGTGTCAGCTTACATTCACATAATAGTGAAAGAGGTGTGTCAACAGGTAGGCCAGGTTAAGTCAAGAAATCGAAGGTGTATGCCGTGGATAACAGCAACGTTTCTTGCTGAGCGTGCATGTGCACGTGTGCCTGCCAGTAAATGATAGTAAGACAGTGTGCGGGCATGTAACCTTGTGTGCGCGTGTGTAGGCTTGAGTAAGCATATGTAAGGCTGTGTAAACAGTTGTAAGCGTGTTTGCTCCGGTGTGCGTGTGTTTTAACAAGAATAAGCAAGTTTTAGTCTGTGTAAGCATGTGTGCGTGCGCGTGTTAGCTGCTGTGCACGTGTTTGCGCTTGTGTGCGTGGCGCCCCCCCCCCCCGAGGAAACAGAAAGGAAAAAGGAAGCACACCAAATACTGGAAGTTACCAGGGAGTACTAGCAGAGCTAGCAGGTGAAAATAATCAAAACAGGTAATTACCCAGGCAGAACACTAGCCCAGCCCAGCACTTAAAACTCTGCAAACAACAGTCCATTATGTTAAGAGACACTGCAACACTGCAGTAAGCTAATAGAAGTGAAAACTGAAAAAGCTTCACTGAGACAAAAAATGTTAGGGGCTGCCATTGCTGTTATAAGGCGACATATGCAACATGCTGAGGGTGGTGATAATGCAAATGCTGCTGGACAACCCACAGTGAGGAGACAGAGAAGAGTGTACAGGCCCAGGGTTACCTACCAGGGGCTACATGAGCTGGAGATAGTGGAGCACTATAGAGTGGACAGAGACCTCTTGCAGCAAATTGTTGAGCTGTGCAGGCCATGCCTCACACAAAGAACCAACAGAGGGGAACCTATCCCAGTGGAAACTAAGGTATGTGTTGGCCTAAGAATATTAGCAACAGGTACCTTCCAGAGACCAACTGGTGATATGATGGGGATATCACAGGCGTCAGCATCCAGGGTACTGCAGAACATATTTGCTTATGGCAGTTCCTGGATGCCATGTCAGCACATGTCGGTGATCATGTATATTTCCCCAATTCCCGTGAGGTATTGGCTAGCAATATGCATCTCTTCCAGCAAATAGCGGAATACCCTGAGGTAGTGGGTGCAATAGACTGCATGCACATATGCATCAAAGCACCAGCCGGCGAGTGGGGTAGGGTCTACTTCAACCGCAAGGGCTTCTCCTCCATCAACTGTCAGGTCATGTGTGAAGCCCAGGGCATAATACTGAATGTGTGTGCTGGCTGCCCTGGAAGCTACCATGATTCCCATATCTGGCATCTGATGCAGCTGTATCAGACATTTGCCAATGGGGACATCCCACATGGTCACCTAGTGGGGGATGCTGGCTATGCACTGGAGCCGTGGCTGATGACACCCATCAGAAATGCACACACACCTGAACAGGAACGCCATAATGAGGCACACACACAAACACGAAATGTAATCGAGCGTGTGTTTGGGCTGCTCAAGTCATGGTTCCGGTGCCTGGACACATCTGGTGGAGCCTTGCAGTACTCATCAAATACATGTACCCAAATTGTCATGGTATGTGCTATGCTACATAATATGATCCTGCGGAAACAGCTGCAGCAGGACCAGCATAGGCCTGGGCCAAACAGCCGCCCACCATTGCCAAGACCATCACAGGCAGAGCGTGACTCGAAGGAGGAACAACCTGAGCCTGCCCCAGTAGGCAGAAGGAGGCATGCCCAGTATGCTTTGGCCTTGGCAAAGAGGCAACGCATAGCACATACACTGGTTCAGTAGGAACTCTGGAAATGATACCTCTTTCTGACCCACACATATAGTAAAAGGGATGCCTACATTGACACTACCTGCTTTCAAACATGTATAGGGAGTGTAGTATGTGCATCCGACATAGGCAGCCCTGCATCAACACCTGAGGCATGATTGCCATGTGTTAAGCAATATAAAGCAGTGCTAAACAGCATTTACCATCATGAAGTATATGTAAACAAAATCGCACACACCAACTACTACAAATGTGGTCAATGTAGAGTAATATTGGCCAATGTCCAGCAATGATGGTTAATATTGAGCAATGTTGGACAAGCTGGGTCTAGGTAGGGCATGGCTGAACAAAAGCCATCATGCTCATATTTGCTCTAATGGCCCCTAAGCAGTCTGGTCTGCTCAGTATGAAAATATAAGTAGCGATGGGCCTCGAACCCAAGACACTGTGCACTATAGTCATAGTACTGAACCACTATGCCATGACAGTATTCCAGTTGTTATCCTGTATGAAGAAATGTCAATAAGTCTATGCAAAGTATTTCATGGAAACCCTGCAGGCACACCATAATCCCTGTCGAGTTATGACACAAAGGTGAGTCCTGCAGTAAGAATAGAACCTGGCTTTCAACATACACAGTACAAATGTTAATATTGGACATGTAGACATACATCAACAAATGTAGTGGACCTCAGACAGCAACATACTGAAAGGTCACACTGGGCATGCTCACAGACTTGAATACATGAGACAAATGTCAGGCAACAGAACACTGACAGTCTGAACTGGGCATGCTCACACACTTAGGCCATTTTGGAGTACAGCATTGGACACATAGCAGGCAGTTGCATGTGTTAACCCAGGAACCTCTCACTACCCAGCAATCTGCCCTGTGCACACACTGATATGACAACAGACACGTAAATAATATAGTGGAACCCTGCCATAAGCAAGTATGTTCTGCAGATACCTAAGCGGTTCATAGAAAGTGTGAAAGCAAAGATGATAAAAACCTGCAAACAGTATCAGCAATAAACATTGTGCATCATGAAAATTATCATAAGTTCAGAGGCTGATACTAGGCTATCTGCCCTAGGGCATGTGCAAGCATAGCCAGAGTGTGTTTGGCTTCTGCAACCCAGTCTGATCAGAACACTGTGCCTCTGAATAGTAGGTCACACAAGATAGCCCATTCATGTTGAGTGCATTGTGCCTCTGTCTAGCAGGAACCCAGAAGATATCCCATAGGTAAACATGTGATAACCCATCCACATGTCAAGATGTCACCTGTAGGTGGTCAGTGGGTGGCTCTGCCTATGCAAAACTGGGACTACACTCCAGAGTGAGTGGAGGCTTTCTGATAATAATCTGTCCCTCCAGCATGTCCTTTTAACATCAGTGCTGAGGTATATGTCCCTGGAGTGTGTAGCTCCAAGGGAGTTGGATATCCTGAGGTGGAGCATGTCCAGTAAGTCTGGGTCAGATATTACCTGCAACTACAGGCACACAATACATCTGTGTAGGTGGTAAGTGACTGAGTATAGCTGGAATTACTGTATCGGAACTGTGCAGGGCATCTGTGTGAGTCCCTACATCTGCTCGATGAGTAACATTTGTGTCCATTACAGTTGCTGCAGGTGTCAGGTAAAGTACATCCCAAATGTGGCATAGTAACCAAGCATGGTCGTGAAGAGTATAGGGGCACAATGACCACACGTGATCAACATGTGAAACCATGTGGGATATGGTGGGCTATGTAGACGTACTGTCTAACCACTATGGCAATAGGATTGTCAAAGGCTAGAGTACGAACAGGTTGTGTCCCCAAAACCGTAACAACCACTACTGTATGTAATGGATTACAACCTGTGTGGTAATGTGTGGGCATTTTGTCATCCTCAAAGGGGATGACTATGCAACTAATGGCATGTAGCCATGGGCCATGGCTCAGGCACCATTCAACCTATCTCTGTGAGACCCTGTATGAGTATGCATGTGCCAGCAGGAGAGCTGATTATGGCACCCAGTTTGCAGTCATCTGCGAACATGGGCAGCCATAACCCTCCTGTGATAGCCTGTACATCACACAAATATATACTGAACAAGAGAGGTCCCAGGACTGAGCCTTGTGGGATGCTGTGTGTAATTGGTGCATAGTCAGACATGGCACCTGCAACACTGAGCATGTGGGTGCTATCCCTGATCCAGGTAGCAATCCATCATATCAGATATGTGTCGATATTGATGCTGGGGAGCCTATGCATAATGGCCGAGCGGGGTATTGTGTTGAAGGGTTGTGCAAGGTCCAGGCAGGCTGTGTGGACAACCGTCCCAACACTGATGGACCTGGTAACTGTTGAAAGAATATGAACAGGTCCAACAGGCAAGATCTGCCCACAACAATGCTGTAATGTGTAGGACCCATTGTCTGTAGGTTTCCCATGTCTATGTGCATGAGTCCCATTACAATACACCCCATAGCTTTGCAGAACAGGCTAATTAGCCTTTTAGGCCGATATTGCCTGTGGTCTGTTGTGGCAGTATTCAGTGGAGCGGGACCACTATCACTGTACGCCATTCCGTGGGTACATATGCTGCAGTAACTCTTATGTCGAACAGTGATGTAATGTGAGTGTTATGTCTGTCATGAAGGCTGTGTACGACACAGGCTGGGACACCGTCTGATCCCATTGATGCTGTGTTGTCCGCTGTGGGGAGGGCAGCACTCACCTGCTTACTCATGATGTCTGGGAGGTTACACTCTGTTGGTATGGACAGTACCACCTTAGGGGGGATGTGGGGGCACATCTGCACTGAATCTGTTTGCCAGGATGATGGCAATGTCAGTGGGTTCAGGGTATGTTTAGTCAGTATGCAGTAACACACAGCATATCAGTGAGTGTCCAGCCAGGTACCTGAATCAACTGAAGAAGGCCTTGTGAGTGTCCGACATGTTTGGTGCAATTGTCCATTAGAAGCGTGCCTGACATAATTACCCAAGTGATTGTAGCTGTCTGTTAGTACAGATCACAGATGCCTTTCCTGACTGTGATTGTGCTCTATCATGTAATAGCTTCCTCCATTTGTTGTAAAGCATATGAATGGCTGGGGTCTACCACACAGGTTCACTGCCACTGCAGGAATGAGTCCAGTTGTTATTTTGGATGTAACGATCCATGCGGTCCACTAGGTGTCCATAGAATGTGTATGCAAAGGATACAGCAGTCTGAGCCATACTTACCACTGACCCAGGGTCTCTGAAGGATACCACCATGGTTTGGAGAAGTGTGACATTTTCCTATGGGAAGTTCACCAACATTACCCAGGAAGGGTGTGGGGATGGGATATGGATGTCCAGTGAGATCTGCCCTTAGCAATGAGGGGTATATCGCAGGTGTGGAACATAGAGTCCCCATGTCGGTGATGATCATGTCCGATATGTTGTCCCCTCGTGTGGGTGTGGTGACCGGTTGTGCCATAGCATATGAGTGTAGAAATAGTAGCAACTGTTGGTCGAGGGTGTTGTGGCCTGAGTACTATCCACAGTCAATGTGTGGGTATTTGACGTCACCCAATATAATGGTGTTTGGGGAGACCTTCATATTGTCCAATGTTCCCAGGAAAGCTGAGTGGGGTTTCTGAGTTGGGGAGTGTGGTCTGTAGCAGGCAACAAACCAAAAGGCCGATTTGCACAATGTTAGGTGCATATGTATGGTCTGTGATGCTTTGTGCAGTGCTACCAACCCGGAGGTGTGTGTATCTGTGATGTATATGGATACACCCCCTATTTGTGTTGGCCATTCCGAGTTATGTGGTCAGAAAGCATGGTACGAAATACAACCTGGTAGTGCTGGTGTGCATGTGAGAGCCTGAACCATGGGTCTGTTATTGCACAGATATTGCTATCCTCCATACTGAGGAGATTCCTGAGAGGGCGCAATTTGAGGGTAATACATCTGGTGTTGAGCAGCATTACCCTCAGTGTCGTGTACTCTGTAATGTCTATAGAGGCAGCAAGTGCCCTAGCCAGTATTCAAAAGTCCAAGGGTGACAGGTGCAAGCTGTCCATAGGGAAGCTACGTGGCATGTCAAGCATGTCACCTCAGGGTGACAGACACTGTATCCCCTTTGAATAACACCAATATGTTAGCCAACTGTTAAACGTGATCAGTGTGTTGGTATACTGTCACATCATACTTGGTGAGTGTAAGATGCTAGACAAGGTCAGGGTAATACTGGGCTGGGCTACATGATCACAGAGTTCCTCTATGTTTCATGTCATGTGGTCCAGGGAGGAACGTCTGAGGTTGTATGCACCAGCTTGGACAATGATGGAGCCAGTCCTGGACTTGCTTTGGAGTGACCTGAGTACATGTGTTATGTGGTGGATCCTGGCACCTGAGAGACAGCTCAAAGTGACTATTCCCTTGTTTGGCCAGGTGAGTGGGACAACAGTGTGTTTGACATTAAGTGTCACCTATAACAAGTGTATCAGGTGTGTTGTTTAGCCCAAAGGGCAGTGACTGTGTGGCACACTGGCATTGTGAACTGTGTGACATGTGGGCATTGTAGTGGGGTAGCAGTTGTATGTGTGTCTGCTGTGGAGGTCTCTGCTGCTTAGACAGAGTGTATGTAGAGCCTCCGAATATGTGTATGTGTGATAATGTGGTTTGTGTGCTGTCACTATCTGTGTATGTGAGACTGATATGTGGTGTGTGTGGTCACCCTCACTACCTGATAGACTATGCCAGTCATGGGTCAAGAGAGCTCAGTGTCCTGTATGTCAATATTGTGATGTGAGGAGGAGAGGGTTGTCTGTGTACATGAGGCAGATGTGACATTGTGTCATAACCACAATATTCACTAGCTGGACTGGAGAGTACACATTAAATTACCCCTGGACATGCCAGCGTATTATGATGGCATACTCTGTAGCCTGAGCACATAGGATCAGTAGGGTGTTAAGTGTGTAAAAGAGTATAACCGGGATTAGTGCTCAGGTTTGTTGGTGTTTTGTAAAGAGTAGCTGAGAAGGAGTCCAGACTGAGAATCATGACATGTCCTTCAGCTATGTAATAAATAGTAATGTATACACATATATGTGCTAAGTCAGGGACAACTGTACCTTACTGACATTGCCAACATCCTATCCGACAAGCCCATGTATACATACCCACCTCCCACAGATGATAGTCCCTGACATCATACCAGGAGATATCACATGTAAAATGGCTGAACAGCTCCCCCCAAAGCCAAAAGCATGGCAGCAATTGGATTACATTGTTTCCCAATATGTGTCATGCATGCACTACAGAACAAACAGACCCTGCACCTGAACAATCTGTTGAGCCTCACCCACTCCACAGGACCTGGAACAGTCGAATGTGTTACAGCAACATAAGGCTCTCCCCACATGTGTGGGTGCACAACACACCATGGGAAGTATAGTCCAGTAAGCCTATAAAGTCTGATCTGCAAGGCCATGGAGTGCATCATGGCAGACATGATAAACAGAGCTATTGGAAACCGACAAACACACAACCCTACCAACTGTGGTATGTTCATGTGCAGATCATGGTTCCCAAGCATGCTACACCATCTGCAAGGCAGCCACCCAGGACATACATCATGGAACAGAGCTACACATGTCCCACATAGACTTTGAACAGCTCTTCATCAACATCACAGAGACATGTCGTATCCACAAAATCAACAATCTGTGCATAGATATGTGTTGACATATGAAGGGATGTCAATGTGTCCACAGATAGATCACACAAGGTGAGACTCACGGGGTCCTGCACAAGCTGTTGATATCTGCCAACCTACATGGATCATTCCTGGGATTGCAAAACAATGTATACACACATTACCATGTCCAGTCTGATGATGTCATCATCCTACAAATATACCAGGAGAACAGAAATTACCTAGTAAAGCATACAGCGTGCTGTGTTAATGCATATCTCTCTAGTATCATAACATAGTTAGATAGGGATTTGAGCCCTGCAAATGCCAAGTGTGTGTGTGGGTGTGTATGCGTGTGGTTTCCTTTGAGAGAAGTAGCCTTTTTGGAGACTGGGAAAACACATTAAAAGAGGTACATCCCTCTTTTGAAAGTCTGATGATGTCAGCATCCTACAAATATTCAAGGAGAACATAAACCACTCAGTAATGCATATAGCGCGCCGTGTTAACGCGTATTTCTCTAGTATCATGACATAGTTAGGTAGGGGTTTGAGTCCTGCAAACACCAAGTGTGTGTGTGTGCCACAGGTAGTCAATGCAGTGTGGGTTTTGCTCTTACTACGGTATAACACATGTTTCAAACAGTATGTGCATTGCACACATCGGGTATCTGCGTGTCAAATAAATATGTGTACATGTGACCTCAATCAGTACATAGATGTGAAGCCTGCATACGACATGAATACATTTTTAACCTTTGACAGATTGTGCCGCTGCTTCACAAATCATAGGCCACATATGTATGTCTGTGTCAAGCCCGGCCAATGTAGTGATCCGTGGCCAAAGACAATTCTGCCACACACACCCATGACACGTACTACAGAGTACTGTGAGTGAGGGTAATTGCCTGGTTATATGTCAGACATGTTCATACACAACAACGACTGGCAATAATGGACAGTCATTATAGGTGTACACCAGCCTTGTGGATATGCATGCAGGCCCCTAATGTCTTATGTGAAACACCGAGGATCCCCGCAACACCTATGGATATGTGGATACCAAGGAACAGATGACATAACACGTGTCTGTTTGTACACATTGGTACCCAACATACATGTTGAGGGCTACCACCTATGTGGTATTGTTGGGATAGTATGTATAGTAAATGTGGATGAGTATGCCATAGACGGCTTACTGCTATACAGCATGTACTGGGCAGCAAGTATCTGTCTGTATGATACCCTTGTGTAGGATATGCATCCCATCCAGGGAATGCAGTGTAGGCCAATGCATGCATTTCCAGATGTTGATGGACATATCCCTAGTGTATTTGCATGTACCTAAGAGGGCTATATGCCACACAGGTGTGGTCCCAGGAACGTGTGGTGGTCAATACCACTGGTTACTGTTATTGTATAGTACTGGAAGGATCCAACTGTTACTGAGTTCCCTACAGCTGTGAGTCATTTGTCAGGACATCATCTAATGATTGGTTATAGTCATGCTGTTGAGATGGTGTATACTACCAGACTGCAGATCATTGACAGATATCAACAGTATCACCCACAGCATAGTGCCAACCCATGTCATACACACATGTGTACCCATGTTAGTACATATCTGTAGTAGAATGCATACTGGCCATCAAAAGATACCATGAGATGTTAACAATGTGTAGAACAGGGTATGTCGTACATCCCACGTGTCCACTATGCACGTACATGCAGACAGTGCGCACACACCATGTTCACAGATGTACACCCACTAATTTGTAATGCACACATCACACACGTACTGTCCACTCACTAACACATGCTGGCAACACTGTACACTTCAGCCAAGTGGCACATGGGTGGACATTACATACTCAGGACTAACACTGGTGTAAACAATGCTACAATGACTATCACAGCTGTGATGCATAATGCCTGCTCAGGTATACCTACAAGGATATCATTACACTTTCCTGTTGTCAACTTGCTACTATTGCTACACTGCTATAATGTCACTCTGTGCATCAGAACCATGTTAGCCTGTTCCTGCATCAATGTTACAGATGACAGGAGGTGGCACAGGTGTCATCATATGCACAGGGTGTGTTTTAGGTTTGCCAGAGCCCGACATTGACCCATCCAATCGGCATGTCTGTGTGTGTGTGTGTGTGTGTGTGTGTGTGTGTGTGTGTGTGTGTGTGTGTGTGTTTGTGTGTGTGTGCGTGCGTGAGGGACAACAGTACTGCATGGGCCAATGTAGATGTAATGTGTGTGTGTATGTATGAGCCCTAGTTGTATGGTAAATGTGTGTGTGTCTGCATGCACACAACTCCATCATGTGGCTGCCATATACGGGCGGTTGTGGGACAGCCACAGACTGTACCTGCTAGGCCATACAGGTCACTGTCTCCGGCCATGGACACGGTACCTGTGCCTAGCAGGGGTGCTACGGGCAGTATCGGGTAGCAACCCTGACTGGGTGCTGTCATCAGAGGCAGAGGTATGATGACTGGACCCATGTCCCTGCTGGGACTGGCCAGTGCCACATGCACGTGGTCTAGTAGGATGGTCAATGGACAGGCCAGCCCCACCATTGCTAGGGCTGGTACTGCCACTGCGGGAGTGGCTGTGATCCGTGGTCAGTCCATGACGACTGCCAGCTGAAGCTGTTGCTGGCATGAATCTGCATCGGCTTCTCATCTGTCCCGCACAGTCCTGGCTCATGGCTAACACATCATGGAGGACATCTAATGTCTCCCTCCAATGGCTATCAATGACCTCGGTGTAATTCCGCATGGCACCGGCAAGGCCAGGGATGCTGTCATTGATAGCAGTGTAATGGGCCCTCTGCACCCTTAGTCCCTGTCGGGTGTACCATTCCATACGTGCCTGTGCCTGCATTACAGCCGGGAACATACTGGAGGTTGTAATACCTCTGGGGGCACATCTGCCAGGGGCAATACGACCAGTGTTGCTCCCCGAGAACCCCTGGACATCCACCTATGTGGTACCGTTCCAGTAATAAAGCTATGGCTGCTGTGAGGGGATGCATGTGCCATAGGTACCACACTCTCCTGGTCAATGCCAACTGTATGCTGTCCCTCAGTTAAGGCCATTGGTGATGAGGGATGTATTGGCAGTATGAGTGTGCACATAGATGGGGTTGACCGCTGTGTAGTGTCGATTGGTGGACCAACGACAGACCCTGTCAGACCTTCCTGTGCCACAATACATGTCTCATCATCTCCACTATTAGTGGCGGTGACATCAGGTTCCCTGCTGCATTCAGCCACCCCAAACTCAGCACCTGTGGAAGGAAGACAGGAAACACACTTTACAATCTGTACGTGATGTTAGCACACATGCACACATGAACACATGCACACATGCACACATGAACAAATGCACACATACACACATGCACACATGAACACATGAACACGTGCACACATGCACACATGAACACATGCACACATGCACATAAATACACTGCTCACCACAGCACATACACACCAGCAATCCAACACATACACAATAGTGGGTGATGGTGGGTGACAGTATCACAAGGCGAACAGTCACCACACACGTGTCAGCATGCAGAATATGTGTTGCTCAAGACCATGCAGTGCAAGTGTAGACAGCCCTATCTAATGACATTATACATGGCTTTGATGCATATGTGTAGTTGTTCAGTGATTGGGTACACCCTGGAACAGAGTGTGTACATGGACACAACATTGCTATGCAAGTATTATCTGCTCTGCAATGTCCTGTGCACCATCACTCAATGGTATACATACCACGGCTGCATGTGTTATCTGTGTGACACATAGATTGCCATGTCTGCTGACAGTGTCTGTGTCCATAGCACATAATAGTGGGCACAGGTATAGCAAATGCATGGAATGTACAGACATGGGATGAGTGGTGCATGTTGACGTGAAGGAATCCCAGTGCTTGACATGGACATTGTACAGTGGTTATGGTGAGTGTGGGACATATTGCAGATATGTCAGTGCCAGACACGACATGGCATGCTACATGACTGCAACATTAAACACCAAACATACCCAATGTGTGACATGTGACCTATACACCCAATAGCATTCCAGGACATATATGTGACTCTTTGTACAGATGGCGACTGATGTGCAGAATGTGTATACTAGCATATGTAAGCACACACACAACATGCTATGCATGGTGTGTATAGGTGCATATGTTTGCACACACAGAACAATGAGGTGCACTGCAAAGACTGCTATGTATAGTACTGTGGTCACTGTAACTGGATGGGGTGTAGTACCATGTGCCATCATCATCATCATGCATCTTGTGGTCACTCACGGCTACTACTGTGTGACAGACCACTGCCCAGCATGCTGTACCTGAAATGCAGTGCCGTGGATACATTCACTATTACACAGCCACTTTGTACATGGGTGTATGAGGTGCCCAATAGGGAGCATTGCCTCACATGACTGTGTTATGTGTTGAAGATTGTTGCACAGCCCCATGATAGGCCTGTACCCCCGAGGTACGTCATGTGTGTGTGGATTACATGTGGGATACTGAAGTGTGACCTTACAGCGGGTGTGTGGCTACGCCATATGTAGCATGACTTTGTGTACTGCATGTGATAAATGTGTTATGTTGTGTACAGGTGTTGCAACTATGCCTATCAAATGTGCAGTACGGGGTTGCCACAACTGTGTGTCATGCTCTGTGTATTGCATGTCATTGAGGCAGCTACTGACATTACTGAGCTGTGCAACCTCTCATAGCAAACATGCATGACATGCATTATGTGTAGGTGTGTTACGTGTACATGGCCTACACCTCACCTATGGCATGCATATTTCATTACCAATATTGCAGGTATAATACACTCACCAGCATGGATCGGCTGCCCTGCCGTCACACCAGAGGGACCTACAAGAATATTAGAGGGTTCGTCAGTGGTCACAACTGTGGCATTGCTACAGTGGGTATGCTAAACTGCAGTACAACAACAGTCAACAGTCACAGGTGTAGGGATATTATTCAAACTATCTGTATTGCACAACACTAGGCAGCTGAACTGCTAAACACACAGTACACATCTCACATACACATAATCTAACAATACAGTTAATTGTAGTCTACAAATTGGGCATGTTACCTGCTTGATCCAGGTGGATGTGCTGGGTGGCTCTGGCCTCCATTACAGCACATGTCAGTGGTTGATGTAGCTGTTATCCAGGAGCCACCATGCTTAGAAGCATATCCTCCACTCTGGTGAGGGGGGGATGAATGGCCACCCCTCCACCTGTGGCAAGCTGCTGTCTTTGGATATCAGACGCACGCCGCCAGACTTGCCTAATTAAATCACTGCAGTGATGACGTACCTGCTCATATGTCCAGTTATGCATGCCTATGTCATTTACCTGACTAACAAGTTCCTGCCACAGTGTAGTCCACTCCTGCTGATGCTGGCTGCTTCTGGAGAAGAGCATTGTGTACCGCTGCTATAGGCTGTCGAGTAGCACCTCTTCCTAATCCGCTGTATACGCTGGGTTGCGGTGGTGGGCCATCTGGATGAAAAAGATATGAACAATATGCATGAGAGTGTCCTGTGTCACACTTTACACCTTTACCCACAGATATCACTTTACTGCCATATATACCATCCAATTGTTTGTCAGAGGTTGCACACATTCAATACCACTTATTGGTTCTCAGGCCACAACTAACTAACACTGCCTGGCAGACTCTATATATCACACCACTATACAACAGTACCCGACACACTGTTTGTGACACATTGCACAACCTCAAGACAGGGGTGTATATCACACCAATGCATGAACAGAGATGTCATCCATTGCAATGGATGTATAGTACAGGTACAGTAGTACCAATCAACCACCCTAGTCATTGATGCCATAGCCCTGCCTAACAGATGTGTCCAGTTGTTACTATAGGTGGCATACTGCTGTAACAGACTATATATGTTGCTGGATACACACATTTAGCCTGTAACACACATATGATTGCAGCCATTGTACAGGCCTAATCACACACACATCAGGCAAACATACAACGCACCACTGTATGCCAACACAGATGAGCATTACTTGTGTACCATACGGTACTGTGTGCCACTACTTACACACCCTTATGTCTGCATTCTGTCCTCTGTGGAGACTACAGGAAACACACATGACAGTGTTTCCAAGCAATGTGAACACACACCATACTGTGCTGTTTAGGCCTACAGCTTCAGGTAGTACTACAGTTCATATTGGTGATGGATTCACCAGCAGTAGCACTCACTAAGCATACATGTATTGCTTTAGCCTACAATGAGACACCACATTAGGCAACGGAGAACTATGTCACACCATCTGCCGTACTACTATGTCTGCCTAACAGTACATTACACATCAGTTGCTGTCCTCACAGCTAGGATAGGCACTACCATGTCAGATACAACATCACACTAAACTATCACACCTTTACAGACCTTGCACACATTCAGTGTTACACTTATGCAACCTCACATAGCAGCTATTGCATTAAGTACATGTGTGAGTGCATAGTGTCATAGGTAGGTAATATGCTATTGGCCCTAGGGTCTACGGCAGCCTAGCCATATGCTACCCTGGCCTTTGACACACATGTACTTTGATTTCACTTGCCCCTGCCAACCTGAACCACAGAGGTGTTTCCTGGGGTGTATTACCAATCTCCCACACAATCATCAGGGGCATTTATAACAACTGCTAAGGAGGAACCTTGTTTGCTATTGCTATGTGGTCTATTCTGGTGTATTGCATATCTCTGAGATGGGAACCTATCCCTCCAGCATGTGCCGTTTAGTGAGCTGACAAGGTTTAGGGCCCTAGAGCATGTATCCTGGAGGGATTGTGATATGTTGCCATGGTGGTTGTCACCCAGCTATTTTTTTTATTTATTTATTTTACATTTGTTTACCGGGCTAGTCTAGCTGGATATATGTCCATTTTCAGTAGAGGCCCCGGGGAGAAAAGCTCCATACATAAAACTAAACTACAAGACATATTAATAAAAATTTAAGTACAATAAGAATATACATTTAGTAATAAGAACAACAAATATTTAAGGCACACACAAAATACACTAGGTCAGTAGTAGCATCACAAAATAAAATGCTAAAGATTAGCAGTTAGTTTCAAGAGATTAGAAGGGATTAATGTAGAAATAGAAGAGAGAGAAACAAAAGTCTAGAAGGGGAAGAAAAAAGAAGAATGGAAATGAGGGCAGGGGAGAGAAAGGAGGAGTGAGTCAGAGCATAAGAGGAGAGCAACAGGGCAAGAAAAAAAAAAGTAAGTGTATGTGTAGCTAATAAGACAGTAAGTAGTTAAGGTAGAGAAGAGGGGAATAAAAGGTTAGTCAGGAGTCCTACACGAACAAAGCCAGTGATTTTGGAAGTACAGTTTGATTTTTTGTTTGAAGAGTGGTAAGGAAGAGATTAGAGTAATATCTGTGGGTAGCAGATTCCATGTCCTACCTACAGTATTAGTGAACAGAGAGTCACCAGCTAAGTTATGAGATTTTACAGATTTGGTCATGAGTTTAGAAGAAGATCGAAGGGAGGTAAGATTATTATAAGGGATTAAAAGTTTAGAGAGTATAGGGGTGTTATCAGGTTGGTAAAGTATCTTGTGGGCAATAGTAAGTTGTGAGATCATAAGACAGTTTTGTAGCTCTAGCCAGCCTAGGAGTTTTAGGTTATGACAGTGATGTGTTCTGAAAGGGTTACCTGTGGCAAAGCGGGCAATGCTATTGTAACAAACTGCTAGTTTATTTAGGTTAGCCTTCTTAAGGTTAGTGAAGATAGGTGATGCGTAAAAGAGAGTAGATATCAGATGGGAGTGGGCGATAGTAGCCCTGGTAGTAGGTGTGAGAAATGGCTTAATATGGTATAATGATCCTATTTTTTTGTTAACTGTTTTGATGATGTTGTTAGTATGTAGATCAAAAGTGAGATTGTTATCAATGGTTACTCCTAGAAGTTTTGTTGTCAGGTCAGGAGAGATGACAGTGGTGTCATTTGACAAGATGTTGAAGTTTAATGGGGAGGCTCGAGTGGTAGGAGTGAAAAGGAGCAGTTTAGTTTT
Organism: Protopterus annectens; assembly: GCF_019279795.1. Classification (NCBI taxonomy): domain Eukaryota; kingdom Metazoa; phylum Chordata; order Ceratodontiformes; family Protopteridae; genus Protopterus; species Protopterus annectens. The sequence goes on along the minus strand of NC_056728.1, from coordinate 170,970,334 downwards.
TTTAGCATTGAGGAGGAGCTATGGGTGTGACATACCTCTGTATGTCTGGCAGAGGTCACCTCTGTGTGGCCAGTATGCAATACAGTGTACTTGTGGTTTTGTGAGTCAGTCTGCATAGGGCATCTGTTTGCAGACAGTATTACCCTCTGGGGGGGTCTGCCTGTGGCCTGTTCACCTGGTGTAGTTGTCATGTGAAATACATACCACACAGGGCATTGTGATAAGTAGAGGGGAACTCTACCCTATACTTCCATAGCTGACACACCTGTTGTCATGACACATACCACACAGACAGATTACAGGTGTAGTGGGGCACTGTCTTCATCAAAGCGGAGGCTACTGTCCACCTGTGTCCTATGTTCCCTTATCACACCTTCACTGTTAGGTAGATCTCTACCTATGTGGTAGTTAATGGGTACACTGTTTTGGGAAGGTGGAATGGCACTGCAGTATCAACACTTGTCTACAGTCCATGCATTGGTCACCACACACCTGTTGCAGTACTTATGAACCTATGTCTCTCTGTCGCTCTCTCTCACTCTTTATGTATATATATAATCTATATATATAATCTATATATATATATATATATATATATATATATATATATATATATATATATATATATATATATTATATACATGCATATCTATACACATACATGTACACATCCATTGCTGTACACATGGATGTACATATAGGCACATGTACAGTCCACCTTTCATGGTGGGGATATCACTTATGCGACAGTTGTGGGATGTTTAGGTATGTGATTAAATTGCACAGTGTTGTGCAGAATGCACGTGGGTGTCCTCAGCCCTTGTAGCATTAGCAGGCCTCACTGACTGTAACACAGCAGATCTGACAAATCTGTCCCACAGCATTTAACCACCACATGACATATATCAACACTACCATAGCTGGCCTTAGGCATAGGCCAACTGGGTGGCCGCCTAGGGCGACGCTCTAGCAGGGGTGCTTTTCCACTATTTATGTGGTGTAGTAAGACAAGGATGGGGGCACCAGGAAGTGTGGTATGGGGCACCGTGGAGCCCTTTTGCCTAGGGCACCAGTTGACCTACGGCCACTCCTGCACACTGCATGCTGTTTTCTAAGCCACACACTACGACCTACATGAATATATGCACATATCAACCTTCACTGACAGATATCTGTCCAACCTTCGCTAACAGTTGCAGTATGTCCCTTGCCTTATGCACATGTGCAGATACAGATAGATACATACTGCTGCCACACATGGATGATTTGCAGTGTGTAGAGTACTCTTCAGGAAAATCTACAACATGCCAACACATACATGTGAGTTATATCCCTTACCTTAGTATTTCCCTGCTCAGTGTGTTACAGTTTTGTAGTTTTTTTTTTCTTATTGGTGTTTTTTTTGGTTTTCGCCCTCTATTCAACTTTCTGTCTCTGTTTCTCACTCTGTTCTGTTCTGTCTCTGTCTCTGTCTCAGTCTGTGTCTGTGTCTGTGTCCATATCTCTCTCTCTCTCTCTCTCTCTCTCTCTCACACAGCACCTGCAATGATATAATTGCATGTGTGGACTGCAGGTACAGCCTGCTTTTCTAGGTATCTGCACTTGTGCATGTGACAGCCTCTGCACCAATTGCTGCCCACCATTCAGTAATTGCATGCAGCCTGCTGTTTGGTGATTGCATTACTCACTTTGATTGCAGCCCACTGCTATGAAATGCTAGGTTAGGTAGGTGTAGCCCTTTCAGATTTCCAAGGTGGGGCCCATGCTTGTTTACTCTGGACACCGTTGTGTCAGTCTGAAGGTTGGTATATGTCTCTTATCTGATGCTAGGGTTGTAGCTTGTTATATGCATGTTGTACTCAAACCTGAATGTTGCTGCTTCCAGTAAACACATCTCAGTGTAGACATGTACGCACCCCTCCAAATGCTAACACAGGATACATGGGAGAATGTACTTTTTTCTTACTTACACAATTAACTGCCATACAAATGTGGTTATTGCACTGTATTCCTGTGGCCAGTATTAATCCTGGTCTGATACTGTGTGGTGTTTGTAAGTTACTACTGTAACATTATTCCCTGCTAGGATAGCTGGTTCTCCTTTCACAGTCATGTCATGCAATTCCACAACCACTGCTGGTAAAGACCCACAGAAAAGGATTTGTGTTATACCATTCCTAATTTCCATTTACATTCCCTCACTGTAATGCATGATATAGTTATATCAGAACCAAGTTATTTGTATATCTGCTGTGGCTTATTGGTAATTCATGCAGTCTAATGTGTCAATGGTCTGGGGTTCGAGACTGGCAGAGGTTTTTTATTTTGCTGCTCAGCAGAACAAGGGCAGTACCATAGAGTGACTAAGGCATTTTTAAGCAGTTGTAAGTGGGTTTGCGCAGGTTTGCGTGATGCTTAGCGACGCTTAGCTAAGCGTACATATGCGCACACTCGCTTAATCCCAATTACTACTGTTTAAAAGTGCTTACTCCTGCTAACCCCCGCGCTAATTTTTTTTAAAGAAAAGAAAATTGGGAGATAGGAAAGTGGTGAAAAAGGGGGCACAAAGAGGGACACACAGTAGGTAAACAAGCTCGGGATGTGCAGGACAGATGTAGGGAAGGTCCATAGCTGCCTATTTCTTTAACAGTAACAGCTGTGCATATGCAATGAATTTGGAGTGAAATTTGAAACCTTCCACCCCTGGGAAAGGGGTGAGGACAACAAAGTATGTTGTACTGCCAATTCTAATTATCAGCTTACATGTTTGTCCAATGAACATTTGTGCGAAATGGGCAGCTATGTATGGGACGTAATTTTTTTGTGGGTACAGATTGCCCCCCCCTTTTTTTTCCAGGTGAGAGTGGGAAGTGAGGTAGAGGAAGTAGGTATGTCCGGAGAGGTAGGTTAGGAAGGTAAAGAGACAAGACAGAAAAGATGCATACAGGGGCAGTGTATGACACATGGGGTGGGTGAACACAATTGACGGGGTCGGATGTTTGGAAATCGCAAGCCCATGAGCCCACAGATGGTAACAGTGGAACTGAGATCTCCACCTATGGGCAGTCACCACTGAACCTTCACAGCCCTGACGGTGGCTGTGCTGGGGGCTGCGTAGGACAGGCAAGCTCACCCGAGAGACGCGCCACTCTCGCCTCAAGCTGGCGTATGGGATCAGCGACTGAACACTGGATCTCCCTATGCACCACAGCCCGGACCCTTCGAAGGGTGACAGGTGTCCCTTCTTCACCCACGCTTGCACGGGGGCGACGAGCCCCATCCACTGCAACGCTTCCACCTGAAGGTGGCACAGGACCAATGGAGGAGGGGAGCCCGGGCTGAGCACCGGACCTGCTGGTGCCAGGTGCACTCGCCGGCTGAGGAGGGACAGGTGGGTCCGCTGGGACCAGCCTTCCCATACATTCTGTGATTAGGTGTGTTTAATTACAACATAAGCAAAACAGCATTCCAGATTAGCATGCAATAATATTCCTATTAACCCAACACACCAAGGGTACAACAGTTGAACAGCAAGCATAGCACATGCATATATTGAACCACAGTGGTTATTCCAACAGCATGCAGGGATGTTTGGTAGCAACAGGCCACCATGATTGTGGTGTTTAAACAGGGCACATGCATCAACATGAATGCAAATATTTATAGAACAATAGGACATATGTCCCAACAAATATTTAAGATTACACATACCCACTGAGGTGTGGAATTGCATGGTTTATGCACCTACAGTAGGGTGTAGAAAAAACCTTGGTTAACATCTTATAATGACCTTTTAGTCTACAATACATTCCTAGTGACTGCAAGTGTATATTCCCTACCTGTATTATTTCACTTGCAACCATACATTAGGTTGTGTAATGGGTTTGGCTAGTTCAATATATGCCTGACCTATATCTCACATATTAACTGTCCAGGATGCAGATGTTACTGCTACATATTTCTTGATTGCATTTATATTTCTTTGTCTACATATCTGGGATGTTTTCACATGACATTTTCACTTCGATTTGTACAGAACCCTGCATTTCTTGACACACACTCACATTTCTGGGGAAAAAATAACATGCTACACGTGTGCCAGGTTTACTTATTCATGCCAGCCAGTAATTGACTGTTGTGGACTGTATATATGTTTCACAGCTACTAGCACTTCCATCACCCACTGTATATGGGACTGCACAACTCTGGGTTGCCAGCAACTTTTCAAACAGTACTGTTTGTATAATGCAAGGATACAACAACATTTCAGACTCTGTGACACAGACACACTCTGGGTTTTAGACCTTTATTAATGACATTACACACTTTTCCACAGGCTCACTCCATTATTTGTTTATAGTAAACAAGGTTCCTCCTTAGCAGTTGTTTGTATATGGCAGACATGTACAAGACATATTATACCTTTATTAATAGGTTAGAACACTCTTTTTTCAGGCTCACTCACTTATTTTATATGACAGTGCCTGCAGAGATATTATTCCAGACAAATGTTATCTTTCTTAATGGGTTACTACACTCTTTTTCTGCCTCTCTGATGTTTTTATCTGACAGTACATGCAGAGGACTTATTCAGGCAATTTTATGGCTGTATTATTGGACTACAGCACTTTCTTTCATGCTCTCTCCCATATTTTATATAACAATACATGCAGAATAATCACTAACCTGCCTGGTGGCACAGCCTTAGCAGTCTATCTGCATAGGCTTGCTTATTCATAGCACGGTCATCTGCAGCTGTAAAGTAAATGAAGGGATATTGAGACATACCTATCCGTTATACATACTCCATTATCAATTCTTATATACTGCATTCCATGGCTACATACTCAGTTGTGGGGCATCCCGCATCCCACGGGCCTCCTGTATCCATTGGTTCAGGCGGTCCTGCTTTCATCTCTTCAGGTCTGCATGGTGGTGACGGACCTGCTCACCAGTCCGAGGAACGCCTGTGGCACTAGTGAGGTCAAGAGCTAACCGGTTCCAAGCCTCTGCCTTGTACTTCACCCCTTGGAACTGGCCCTGCACGAGTCTTGACTCTTGACGGTGGACAAGGAGCCAAACCATGTATTTGGACTCCTCGATGCCCCAACGTTACACTTGGAAGCGTGTTCCCTCTCCGACTCCAGACATTCTAACTGCAGATGTGAGCTACAATCAGTTATGGCATGTATTCCTGCCTGTGGGGCTTAAATATGCCGCATTTCCCACACATTTTTGTGATTGGCCGTTTTGTAAAATTCTCGGCTGACTGCAGACCTGCTTAGTAATGGTTAAACTACCAATCATAAGTATATGAATGTTAATAGTGGCTGTTTCCCCTATGTTGTCATGGCTTAGTGGTTCTGTACTTTGCTTCTGATGCACAGTCCTCGGTTCAAACCTTGTCATTCATTTTATTTTCATACTATCCAGACAGGCTAGGGGGTGTGGCTGCATTTAAGCAACTTTGCTCTGCGTTGCTCCTCAGTGCCCTGGTTGGTGCGGCGCGCACGTCCGCACAAACACATTGCGCTAGGTAAAGTTCCATTGAACTATGGGCAACTCTATTGCACTAGATAAAGCGCTATTAAACTATGGGCAACTCTATTGCGCTGGGTGAAGCGCTATTAAACTATGGGCAACTCTTTTGTGCTGGGTGAAGCGCTGCTTAACTGCAGGCAATTTTATATCAGGATCCTTTAAAATATTTATTTTGTTCACTGATACATTGGCCATTTTACTGCTTTTTAGTAATATTTAAACATATTTGTCAGGTATTATTTCATATACTGATTTAAAAAATAAATACGAATGGGAGTGGTGGGACTTGAACCGTGAATGCCTCTTCTTTGTGCAAATGCTTTAGCAGTACTCTATTGCTTTTGGGTGTGATTTGCATAAACATTCTTTCTTATGCTCTTCCATGTCAGAATTGCTAACTCTAGCTAAGCAATGGGCACACCCGCGCACACACGCGCAAATACGGGCAGCTATTTTGAGAATTTAAAAAAATAAATTTAATGTTTTGTGTTTTAGAACTGTGATAGGGGTTTACAATACAAGGGAGTGTTGTGTTGGGTGCAGGGACATTTGAGTGGACTCGCTCTTGTGTATTTGCTTTTTTTACTTTTAAAACACTTGCAGGGGCGTGGACATTTAGACTGCTCGGGAGTCGGACACGCCCCCTGCTTTCTTACACGGTCCGTGTAAGACTTATGGTTGAGTCAGCATGCCCTCATGCATATTCATGGCACGCTGATGTCATACCATTCAACTGCAGCCTCCGAGTAAGACTTATTAAGTCTTACACGGAGGATTCGTGAATCCGGGGGATAAACTATGAAACAGTATTCAAATGAACATCCTTTTTCTACCTACTTTTTAACAGTTCAAATCTCATTTTAATAATCAAATTCAGCATTTATTCATAAAAAGCTATCAGGACAACATTTTTAAAACACATTGATTGAACTCCAGCTCTCAGAAAAGATGAGGTTTACTGCTTACTAACTACAGAACTATGCACCGTTTTGTAGTTACTACTATTTCGACTGTATAATGAGCATAAATGCTGTTTGCTCTCTGATAAGACCACAGCTGAAAATGTGCCCCTGAATCATGTATACCAACACTTAATAAATAAAGAATTTAAACAGGTGCATCTCCCTGTCTCACAGCTGTGACCTTGGGGACTCTTCAGTGCTTGTCAGCTCTTTTGTTAGACTTCTTCCATGTCCACCAGGTGTTCCTTGGATAAAATACAAAACAGTTCTGAAAAGTTGCATGTCTTGCAGTTCATGTTATACGGGATGAACTTCCAACATTTGCACATTCACTGTTAGCTGTGCTTATGCATGGTTATTTGTTGTGAAGCATCATTCACCTTAAGGCTTTTCTGAGATAAAGTTCCATCTAGCAAGTTCAGTTTTATTTATTTATTTGGTTTGCTAATTTCTTCTCTTGGACTATGCCTGCGAATGGTTCATTGTGGTCAGTGCACTACCATGGTAAACAAATTTAAATATCTTAATTAATTCATTAATCAAACAAACAAATAAATGAAGATGATACAACTCCACTAATGCAGATCATTATTTCATAGGAAGCTGGAACAGACTTTGAAGAATCAGTCTGGTAAAAGCAGCCCCAACATTTAATAGGCAGGATCACAGAGTGTTTTGCTGGGTAGACAAACCATTTCTATAACATGTTTGTCCTCTCTGCATATGTCTTTTTATTGGAAGGAACTACTGTAGAAGAGTCTTGATATAAATGGATGCTACCTGTTTAAAAGTATTCCCTAAATGAGCTCCTTCTCTCTCTCTCTCTCTCTCTCTCTCTCTCTCCTTTGAAGTTTGATAGTAATATAAACCTTGATAATTCCTTATGGCTGAACACAGACTGGGCACCACTAACTTATCTGAACATAATCTTATGCAACTTTGAATTATGTGCTTTTCATCAGCAATATCACAACGTGAAATGCTCATCAGAGACACACACGTAAGAAATGTAGCATTTTTACAACAATGCTGGTAAAAATAAAACAGTATTTTTTCATCTCTTTAAACTAAAACTGCTTTCAGAATATCCTACATCAGTCACAAGAGTTTATTGTGAAACAGAAGGAGCACAATGTCATTAATGATCTGCTTAGGTATGATGTCATTGTGACTTGAGCGTCAGACTCGAAATCCCTTTTATGTATGAAGTTCGTATTCTGCTTCATTGGGTAAATTCCTCTCAGTCTTACACTATTAAAATGAAAAATAGAATCTTACACCCCCTATACAAAAAGGTGGTTGACAATTTTTCAGCCATACAACATCATCATCATCATCTTCTTCTTTCGGCTGTTCCCATTAGGGGTCGCCACAGCGGATCACTGTTTCCATTTCTTCCTGTCCTCTGCATCTTGCTCTGTCACACCAACCACCTGCATGTCCTCTCTCACCACATCCATAAACCTTATCTTAGGCCTTCCTCTTTTCCTGTTATCTGGTAGCTTCATCCTTAGCATCTTTTTCCCAGTATACTCAGCATCCCTCCTCAGCACATGTCCAAACCAACATAATCGTGCCTCTCTGACTTTGTCTCCAAACCTTCCAACCTGAGCTGACCCTCTAATATACTTATTCCTAATCCTGTCCACCCTCATCACACCCAGTGCAAATCTTAACATCTTTAATTCTGCCACATCCAGCTCAAACTCCTGCCTTTTTGTCAATGCCACTGTATCCAACCCATATAACATAGCTGGTCTCACTACCCTCTTGCAGACCTTCCCTTTCACTCTTACAAGTACTCGTTTGTCACAAATCATTCCTGACACTCTTCTCCACCCACTCCATCCTGCCTGTACTCTCTTCTTCACCTCTCTTCCACACTCACCGTTACTCTGAACTATTGACCCCAAGTATTTAAACTCATCCACCTTTGCCACCTCTACTCCTTGCATCCTCACCATTCATCTATCCTCCCTCTCATTCACACACATATATTCTTAGTCCTGCTGACCTTCATTCCTCTTCTCTCTAGAGCACATCTCCATCTCTCCAGGTTCTCCTCCACCTGTTTCCTACTCTCAGTACAGATCACAATGTCATCTGCAAACATCATAGTCCACGGGGACTCCTGTCTGATCTTGTCTGTCAACCTGTCCATCACCATTGCAAATAAAAAAGGGCTCAGAGCTGATCCTTGATGTAACCCCACCTCCACCTTAAACGCATCCGTCACTCCCACCGCAGACCTCACCGCTGTCACACTACCCTCGTACATATCCTGTACCACTCTTACATACTTTTCTGACACTCCTGACTTCCTCATACAATACCACAACTCCTCCCTAGGCACCCTGTCATATGCTTTCTCTAAGTCTACAAAAACACAATGCAGCTCCTTCTGACATTCTCTGTACTTCTCCATCAACACTCTCAGAGCAAAGATCGCATCTGTAGTGCTCTTTCCTGGCATGAAACCATACTGCTGATCACTAATCATCACGTCCCTTCTTAACCTTGCTTCCACTACCTTTCCCATAACTTTCAGCCATACAACATGTAATGGAAATACCATACTTTTTCAACTTTGACAGATGATAACAGATTAGATCGTTGCTTTATTAAGTTATTTTTTGTAACATTTGAAAGATATTACAAATTATCTGGTGTTCTGAAATGAATTCTAAGGTCATAAAATTATTAGCATTAGTATTAGTATTGTATTAAAAATAATATTCATGGAGTTAAACTTGTCTCTGTGATCTGTATGCAGATTTTGAAAGAACTGGCAAAGTCTTAAGAAGAAAAACTAACTTTTCCATCAAAGCATAACCCACTAAAAATGCCCCTGCTCCTACAATGTCATATTTTTCAGTTAGGAAGCAAGTTAGATGCAGTGGGGAAAGACCTCATTATTGGCTTGTTTGCAAGTCTGTGGGTTGCAGTTACTATTGTGATGTGCAGATTACTACTGATCTACACTTTGCAGTAGTTCACTTCTGCTTGAGTAGGCATTTCCATTCCCCCCTCAGCCACTTTCCCATTTGCACAGTCCCTTTACCTGCCCACGCCTTGTCTGCTGTCCCCCTGTCTAGAGTTTCCCCATGTCCTCAGACTTGTTGAAGTGAACTTATGGCACAATTCAGGTTCCCTGCCGGCTATTGTGTATCCCCAACCCTGATCCCACTACTAATTTGCGTCATTATGACAGGTGTTTAGTACACCTGGTGGCTAGTGCCCCACCACACACACAATCCCCTTAATAGTTTTAACTGCTGTTATGGTGCAATTGAAGATGCCTTGGTGGCTAGTTTCCCCCTTCCCCAGATTCCTAAACTTCTGTAGGTGCTGTTGCAATACTTAAAGTTACAGTAATTCATTGTGCCTAGTGTTCCCCCCACTCTGGTCCCTGTACTGCTGTTGGTGCTGTTATGGTACTTAGGTATGAAGTAATCCTTGGTGTCTAGCATTCCCCCCAGACCAATCCTCATTCTGCTGTTGGTGCTGCTATGGCACTTACATTTGAATTAATGGCTGGTGTCCAGTGACTCCCCCATCCCAGCAATCTCCATACTGCTTCTGTGTTTAGTAATTGAACAAAGCCTTCTAACCATGTTCCAAAAGTAGACAAAAGAGGTAACACCACGACAATTGAAACCAAACTTAAGTCTGAAGAAGCATTCTGTTTCACGTGAAAACGCTTACTACTTATTTTATTTGTTTTTCTTAATAAACAGTCAGCTTTGATTGTCATGGTGTTGCCTCTTATGTCTACTTTTGGATTTTACTGTTTTTCTGGAGAGGCACTCAACCCTTGACTGTTTTATTTGACTTTTGACCATATTCACTAATGCAACATGATGGTGAGGGCCTATTTAATCTACAAAGCAGAGTCATTTCTTCAGTCACTCAGTGTGCAGATGTATTCCTGGTGCTAGAACTGGGAGAGAGAGAGGGAGTGAGAGAGAGAGAGAGAGAGAGAGAGAGAGCGAGAGAGAGCACATGGCTAATTAGCATTTACCTCTCCCCACAGACTACCTCATTATCATTCAGCATGGCCGCAGAGCTAGCCCTGTGCAATGCTCCATGTCTTCATGTTAGAGTATCATGCAGCACAGCGTCATGAACACCTCTGAGTACAACACAACATGTACTCCTTTGTGTGCACATCATGGTATCTTTATGAATGCCCCCATAGTGCATGATACCTTGTACCAGGATGGACAGCTAGTCAGGATAAGAGGAAGGGGTGCAGACAGGTCTTTTTGTCAATGAGTGTTAATACAATGTCTTCAAAGCTGGTGCCAACCAAGAATGAAAAGTTCACAACACTATGGGTATTGCATGTATTACAAAACGTTGTGAAAGTCACGCTGATGTGGGTAGCATGAAACTTACCAAAATGGATGTTTAAAGGGTGTGTCATTAAACACAGACAAATGTTTATCAACAATAGTTCCAACAGAAAATGGCATCACATATCTACAGCAACTTAAAAAAATAATTTTACAGAGGAAAAGCCTCCACCCTCTCACCTGTATTGTAACTGAGAGATCACACAACATCAGGGTTAAAAGAAACATCTTTACCCCAATATTCTCTGATTTCACTGTTTAAAATGAAACGGTTTTGATAAAATACAAAAACTGGCAACATACACCCACTGATTCTTGTTTTGACAAAACCTTATTCAGTGAATACTGTATGTCTCATTTTAAGAAATGTTGTCATATGGAAGATAACAGCACAAATATACATTAAAAAATAAACAAACCAGAGCATAATCATGTATTAGTTAAAGTCACCATTCACTCTTTGTGCCAGAAACTATTCAGGATTTTCAGAACATAATAGCAAGCAGCTGCATTAAAAGGGTGCATAATGTGTTTTTCCCAGTTTGTGTGGCTTTACTTTCCACTAATTTATGTCTTGATAATCCATTTTGCTAGTCAGTGCTATTTTCTTTTGTTATTTTTTTACTACCTGTATTTAATTCTTCATCAGGCTGCCAAATATAAACTCACAAACAAATACTCTGATCCCTACAGATTCTATGAAATATATAGCAAATTTAAGAAGAAAGAAAGAGATGCACTGAATAATGCATATAACATGCAACAAGAAATGATCAGCAAGTAATGGACAAACAATAATGGATGCCTGACCATTGTGCAGTAAAATATATATATTGGAAAAGGCCAGATCTAATTGTTCTGTTTAAAAGTAGCCCCAGGCAGCCTCTAAGGAAACAGTAGTATGATTTAATCCATTGGGAAACAGACTGTAAATATCAACAAGACAAAAATAAATGTTTTTTCATTTCTCTGCAGAATATTAATCATTCATAAAATGTTCATGTTTGGTGAATGATTAGATCCATTTTGAGAAGCAAGACATTTAAGTCAATGTATTTTGTTTACGATTTGAATTATTACTTATAGGGATATGATAATTATGATTAGTTTGGTGGAGAAGCAAAATGTTTTGTTGAAAGTCTCATGTATTATCTGTGGATAGTTACTGGGCTTCCTAGATATGTTGGAGATTCTTTTGTAAGGTTAAAAAATTGCCCATCCCTTGTTAGTTTGAAACTTGACAGTGTGCTATTAGGAACTTGGCTGGTGATGTTAGTTCATCTTTTGATAAGGACACAGGCTATAGTTACAGAAATCAAAAAAGACAGCAATACTAAACTGAGTATGTATTGAAAATCCTGAATCAGTGTAGCTAAGGCAACACAGAAAGAAAAATGGGCAATACACCTTTGTGCTTAACACGAGTGAAAGTGATTGCACTTCTGAAGTCTTGAGAATAAGTAATGAAATATTTACATTACTTTGTAAATTCCAAAGGAACAGTGGCAGATTTTTTAGCTTCTTAGGCTGATCTGAAATCTTGAGATTAAGTATTAAAAATACATATCACATTTTGCAAATTTTGAGGAAATATGTTCATGACATATTATGATGGTGTGAATGCATAATTATGTCACTTAGTAGTCACTTAGAGAAGAAGAAGATGAAGAAAGGAATGCTTATTTATAAAACAACACAGCTCAAGAACATTCATCTGAGTTATTGCTTGCAGGGGGATCTGCTGCTGCAAAACATCTGCAAGAAACAGTAGTGCTACATGTTACTTACATTTTGTCATGCTGATGGAAACTCTGCTGAATTGCTTGATGCTAAAATACATCATCTTTTCAAATGTTGTCCCTGGAGCCAGACAAAACAGGCCAGAGTGTTCATCTTTTTTTATAGAGTGTCTAATAAATAATACTTTCCCATTTTGTAGTATATTCCCAACAGACAGAGGTGACAGATTGCAACATCTCAGATTTGTCAGACTTCCTTTATTTCTCATTGCTCTCTTGAAGAAGTGAGGCAATGAATTGCCAGGATAATGCCTCAGGTTTAAACAGTGATATCTTCAATGGCCTGCAGATAGCTTGGAAGTCACCTCTGACCTGTTTAAGCACCATAAAGGTAAACGAACAGTAGATATTTTTGCTCTAAATACATATTATTTTTGTTAGTTAATCTTTTGGCACTTTATCATGTATTCTGTAAAGATTTTCTTGAGTCACAATTCAGCAGTTACTGAAGTTAAAGCCTGAATCTCATGACATTAACAGATGTGTTCCAATATCCTGAAGATAATGTTCCCTGAAAGATAATTACAGTGTCTATGCATGTACTTTTGATATTACTCTACTGGGGAACCTGGTTTGGTTCTGGCCAGAATGGATGACATTCTTCTTATTACATATAATTGCTGATTATTTCAAACATACTTAAAGATCAGATAAAGAATGCACTTTGTGATTCCGTTTTTTACAAAAGTAAAACCGAATATGACCATAATGAAAACATTTAATTTTCAGAAGCATATTGACTCATTATAGATGTTTTCAGAAATGAATTTTGGGTATCTGACTGGAAGTTTAATTATCAGCTGTCACCCTATTACTTATTAATTTACATTTAATTATGTTACATTTTTGTCATTATAGTTTGCATTACTTTTATGCTTTCCTTACCTCCGTACCCTCTCAGTAAATGTTATTTACATTTGTAATTAGTAGATTAAGCCATATCCAAAAGTAATCATTCCACACCAGCACCTAGCACAGAGAATGATACTGTAAATATTTCTGGGGCAATGATGTTACAGTCATGAGAAAATGAAAGAAGTAAGATCAAAACAGAGAGAAAGAGAGAGAGAGAGAGGTGCCAAGGGATATTGATTCAATGCTGCTAATTGCAGGAAACTAAAGGAAAGTACAATTCTGTGAAAGGATACAAGCAGATATGCAAGGAGAGGCCTGTGACTAGCATAAGACTTGGGCTTTACCCATCTATGCTTGGTCATCATCTCATTTAGAAGGTCATCAGGCGCAATTTATCTCAACTAAGATCATGTTAGCTGGTTCCCCGGATTCTTGGAATGTATACAATCTACTTGTATAACACCAGCATTGCTGTGAGCCTTCTTCCATTGTTTGAAGTCCCTTAGGGAATTGTGATTGTAGCAAACTATTATTACCAACAGATAGGCAGATAAAATGTTCTCATTAAATTGAAAGTACAATTACAGCTAACTGTGAAACAACCCCAGTAACAGTTATAACGAACAGCTTATTTGTTGCTCAGGGGATGATGGAAGGGGGGTGCTATTCTGTTATGGTGATTTCTTCTTATCTCTGCTTAAAGCTCTACTATTATGGTAAACACTACCATCTATCATTACAATTACTGGGTAGAGCAAATTTATTATATTAGGTGACATCAACCTTGACTATAAAGGACATCTAAAGGACATTTTATATACAGTTAATTAAAAAAAACACACCCTGTTTGACAACTGCAATACATAACTACCCAACCCTATTAACAAATCCTCATTTTTATAAATATACCTTTTATGTGTGCCAACTTAAAAGTCCTTCCAAACTCTTTTAGTAAGCATAACCCTGCCCAGTGCATTTGAAAATTAAAACTTTAAACACCCATCTAATTTCATAACCATTAGAGATATCCCTAACGGATCACACTGGATGATTTTCTGTGTTGATTGGTCCTCCAAAAAGCCCCACCTGCCCTAATACAACATTCATGTTTTACTGAGAACCTCAGTATTCTTCAGAAAAAAACTCACTACCAGAAGCCTGAAGTCAAATAAAATCCATTGATTAACATCTCAAATCTCTCCGTTTATGAAAGAAATAGACTAAACTTTGCATAACTGGAAGAATGATCCCAAAGATCCCATTTAACAGGCCATCTACTAACAACTATGGAAGACTACCAGAACCAGCACAAAAAGCCAGATTAGAATACTTTAGGACCCAGCAGGCTGTTTTAAAAGAAACTGCAAGATATTCTGATCTAACATAAAAACTGTTACAAACTATAAGACAGTCCATCCTGCTGCTTTTGTACGTGAAACCTTTGTGCACAATTGAGGCCATCAAACAGCTAACCCCTCCCAAACCACAGCGCAGCAAACTGAACAGCATTACTCTTGTCTGTCTCTTGCATGACTATCCAGAATACTTTCAATTCTATTTTAAAGTAATAACCAAAAAGGTAAATCAATCTTGAAAAAAACTACTACCCCACTCCAATAGTAGCTTCTTCACTATTTACCCCTACCTGTTATACCAGAATACACACGTTATTATGGCATCATTTGCATTCAGTGACAGTGTTTTTAACTATCAATTCCATGCCATCTCTCTCAAAACTAGCATCTGTTTTCCCTTTCCTTTCAGGCCAATAGCTAACTGAGACCCATCAGTTAAGATCCAGGAGAAAAAAAATTCTATATGAGCAAATATTAGAATTCTTTACTGAGTATGACATTGCATCAGATAGGTAGCATGGATTCAGGCCCAAACTTAGCACCATTACAATAATCTTCTCGCGCAACAATAACATCCTAAATAATACTTTACAAGGCAAACTATCAGAACCTTGTTTCCAAAAAGAGAATGTGAGCATTTCTCGCAATCAGTTTCCACCAAAACTGAAAAAATGCTGAGGTCTCTAAATAGTTTGCAAATTACCTAGAAAATAGGGTTTTCAAAATGAATGGCACAGATATGCCACGTCACTTCTCTTGCAGTGCAACATGGGTATGCCGTGATAATCTGTTTTTTAACACTATACATTTTCAACTCTCTCCAATGAAAATCCCAAGCTTAAATTGTATACATTAAGCAGGAACAATATGGTCATTTCTAAATCTGCAAATATCAAAAATATATCAACATCACACTACAGCATGAGTTTAAGTTAGCCTGGAATCAGTTATTCCATAACAGTCTCACTTTCATCACTAAGAAATTCACAGCAGTGTTATTTATCATTCCTAGCTAGTCACAGCCCCCTAAAAATACTCGGCCCAGAAGGCCAATTGCTCTCTGTAGCTGCACAACCAAAATACCGTAGAGTACTTCTTGTGGAAATGTAGTGCCACAGCCTCCTAAGACAGCTGTATATGACGTAGAAGAATTCAGAGATTGAGACATATGTGTTTACCCTCCTACTACAGGCTGAGTTTGTGGCAGCTTTACAGTCTGCATCATTTGCACAATTTCAGGGTGTATGAATATCTGCAGTACTATAATACAATTTATGAATTATTCTGTACTTTTCCCCAGTTCTTGGCAGTTTTGTTATTATATTTAGCGCACTGGAAAATGACTCAGTGATATCTAACCCTGTTCAGTCCTCAGTCATAGAGTGCTGTAAGTTATCTTAGACCTAGCACATGCAGTGCCCATGTATGGCTCTTGCCACATTGCATACAACTGATATATCACAAGATGCATCCTTTCATGGAAAGCATGTCACATTACTTAACATGAAGGATGCAAAGTAAATGCATCCAGTCACTGGGACAGCTAGACAGTTCCCAGCATAGTCCTGCTAAGCTGCAATTGTGATTGCAACAACATAATTAAGGGTTATAACTTGATGGGTTGTCATGCATTTGCTAGTGTTTATTGCCCATTTTTAATATGGCAACTGACCATCTACTTACTACATCACAGATAAGATGCACTAATGGATGGATGTGCATAACCAGCGACACAAGGTATATAAAATGTCTATATCAATTAGAAACTACCTGCACAGGATGGGAATACAGCATGTGGGCTATTACCTATTAGCTTCCAATACAAGTAGATATGCAGAACAGGATGAAAGATGAGACCTAGCCTACTTTAGCTTGGCCAGACAATCTAGAGCATACATTTCTGACTATTAACTCGAGTGAGCTAACAATTAACTATATATTAAAGCATATATAAATACTACACGTCATGTAAATTGGAGTTAGAGCAGATGAAGCCATGTAAAGGGCAAAAACACTAATATATTTAATATTATTTTAATTTTTCGTACTTTTCTGTTAAACCCCTACCACACGTTTCACCGTATTCATTGAAGACAAGGAAGACTCAAAGGTCAGTGACACACTGAGATGGGTAGACTTTCAGAAGGACCTCCAAAAGATGTAGTTGCTACTACAAATTACCGCATACAGTACCGATGAGTAGGAAGGATGGAATGTATTCCGCGGTGATTACCCTGTAATTAGTAGATTATTTGCTGTGGTGTGCTATCACACCACTGTGTCAGTACAAAGTTTGGTGCCACATGTTTTGTTCATTTCTTGTGTGATCCTATTAAGCCGGGTTGTACTTGCAAACAGTCCACTAGAATCCATGCACTACCCCGGTAAATAAAATATACATAAATACTGAACCACAATCCAGTTTAGGGAATGCATGTTCAGGTTTCACCACTTCCTAGCAATCTAGATGCTTGTTTTTAGATGCCACCAAGTTGTTTATTGTAACAAAGATAACATTTACATGTAGATTATCTATTTCCATAGGAAAATATTCCAAGTACATCTCTGTTGATGAGTTGAAATTTGTGACTTGGAAAAACTAGGAATTGCTGGATGCTACATGAGATGGGGTATATAACGAGAAACATTTGTTTAAATATTACATACTGAAAAATTTGCCAGTGAAATATTTTCATACACAGAATTATAACCAATGTTATAAACAGTCTTCAGAACTGTCATGTGTATCTTTTCTGTGCATTAAAAAAAGTAATGTAATCTTCATTCTCCAGCATAATCAAGTAATTCACTCTGAAATAGTAGCAGGTATACGGCAAGATGAGTGGTAGGGGTTTAATGGAAAAGTACCTAACTTTTTAATAAAAAGTATTGATTTATAAACAAATTTATAAGTGCTCAATTACTCTGAGATCTCAGCTAAGACTGGCTGCAGTCTGTGCTTATTCTTTTCTTGTGTTTAAAGAGGTAAAGCCAGCAACTTCAATGTTCAAGAAATATTAGTTTTCCTTGTGGATTAATGTTTGTCCTGAAGGGTGGGCAGCATTTTAAGCATTTTACCCTGCAAGACTGGGAAGCTTTTGCATTTTTGCACCTCACTTCAAGGATCTGTTCTTGTTTTATATATATATATATATATATATATATATATATATATATGTGTATGTGTGTATGTATGTATATATATATATATATATATATATATATATATATATATATATATATATCTACATACATATTTATATTCTAGTATATAATCTAGTCCAGATACAAATTGCTGTGTCCAGGACTATATGTAAGCTTCTGAGCCCTCCAAGCCTTTCTGTGTTGGAGGGAAGCCTTTTAGCTTCTCAGTGGGAGTGGTAACCACTAGGTAGCCTATCTACCACAAGAGGAATGGTTTCTGGCCCAAAAATTGTAGTTTATTGGCTGTTTGGGCAGTTTTTCCATCTCTTTCAGATTTCTGGTTTAAAAGTCCATGTTTGTACTTGTTTCCCACTTTTCCTGTAACTAGTCTAGTCCAGATACAGACTTGCTGTATCCAGGACTGTTTGCAAGCTTCTGACCGGTGCCAAAGTCTGCTCTTCAGTTTTTTCCTTAGGTCTGCTAGTTCTCTCCTCTCCAGCACTTTTACTAGCTTATTAGTCTAGCACGTTACCAGACTTCTTGTAGGAATTATTGTAGCACACAAAAGTGCTACCAGCACCAAACTTTCTACAAAGAAACAGCTCCAGTACTTATTATTAATGCCCACCCCTCCTGGCATGTCTAAAGGTCAGTTCTCTGTGCTTTTTCCTATTAACCTGGTGAGCTTTGGCATCCTGAGACAATGTAGCAATTGCATCATGTACAACAACAACTCTCTCCTCTTACTTCCCAACACTCAGACTTGTGAGAGATGCACTTATATATCCAAATTGGAAGCCACGCACTCTCTAGCCAAGACAGGAATAACTGTTCAAGAGGAGAAGATCCACACTTGCACCACACCATATGTAACACATAGCCCTCCAGAACACACACCAACACTGCTTTCACATAAAAACACAAACCACATGCCCACCTTTGTGGAGGCTCTCAATAAAAATCTACCCAAACAGCAGAGACCTCCAAGGCAGAAATGCACTAGACCACCACAACACAACACTAATCACGAAACACATAATTCTCTTAAACAGTGCGCCCCTCAACCAAAGCCCCTAAGGTAAAACAACATGCCCAACCCACTAGTCATAGGTGACTTGATAGTGAGATTCACTGATGTCCCACTCACTAGGTTGAATAATGAGAAAGTAAGTCAGCTGCCTGTCAGATTCCAGAATCTGCCACATAATGCATGCACTCAGGTCCCACAACAACAGGTACAAATATGACTCTGTCATTGTACATGTGGGTGTGAATGACCTGAGACGTACCTCCCTGGACTACATGAAAAGAGACATGGAGGAGCTCTCGGATTATGTAACACAGGTGGGTATTTAACCCTGAGCAGCATCCTACCATCACCCAGAATGATGCCACAGTACAAGCAGGAAATGATTGATTTCAACAATTGGCTATGTTTCTGGTGTCATTCTAAGGGGATCCAGTATCTGTCTGCCTGGGATGACATAACTGACAGACCTCGATGCTTTGCCAGAGATGGCCTGCATCTGTAACCCCTGGGCTTCTGGATACTGGCCAAGGCTCTTGTCACCTCTATAGTGCCTTTTTTAGGCAGTGTTCCAAAGACCAAAGTACCACCATAACAGCTACAAACAAATGCAATCTGAGGGACATGCTGCTCAATGCTAGAAGTCTAAATCTCAAAATGCACTCACTCAAAGCACTACTTAAAACGGAGAACATCGACATTTGTGCTGTAACAGAGACCTGGTTCAAGGAAGCAGAAAGCACCCCTGCACTACCAGGCTATAACTCATTCCACACCTTTCATCCCCAGAACTTGGACTGAAGCTTCAAAGGCAGTGGTGTTTCCATATTCATAAATGATGCCCACACATCCAGACTGGTAGCCCAACAGAACACATCAGAAATACTTCAGGTGCAGCTAACATTGGGTAAGACAGCGATTCAAGTTGTAGCCTGCTATAGGTCTCCAATCATGTCCCAAAACTCACACTCCATGTTCCTAAGCACCCTGGAGAATATTAGGGTCTAACCTAACACTCTCATACTGGGTGACTTCAACTATCCCTCCATTAACTGGGAAAACTACTCATGTATCAATACACTTGTCAACGTTTCCTGGAATTAATTAATTCCAATGCCTTGGACCAGCTCGTTCTTACCACTAGAGGTAGCAACATCCTTGACCTGGTCATTATTAACATGTGCGATGCTGCACTACACCAATAGTCAACTCCTCCCTGGTTAGATCCGACCACAAACTAATCATCTTGGAAATCCACATCCCTCCCAGCCCCCACCCCCTGCAAAGGTAACCACCATGAAAAACTTCTCCAAAGCTAACTTTGGGCAGCTAAAAACAGAGGTGGCTAACTTCACAGCACCCATGCAAATGCAGAATAGTTGCATAACCGCCAAATCATATACCAATGCACTGTATGAACACATACACAAGTGCATGGATTTCGCCATACTCAATAGAACAAAGACGCTCTCCTCCAAAAAAAGGAAACCAATCTGGTGGTCCCCTGCCATAAACAAACTCTACAACAGAAGGATGAAACGGATGCAGAATAAGGTAAAGGCCTAAGACTGGAAAAACTCCTTTATCAGCCTCAACAAAAAGTTGAGATCCCTCATCAAATCCTCTAAAGCTAGCTATGAAGACAGAATTGCAGCAGATAATAAAGACAACCATAAGGCCTTCTACAGTTATGTAAAGAATTTCCACGGCAATACCCAGATTTGCTCTGAGCTACTGCACAATGGTACCTCCTATACCGAGCCAACAGATATTGCCAATATACTGGCCGACAGATTCAGTGCCAACTTTACCCCTCTCTTCCCCCAAAGGATCAATCACAATACCAGTAGATTGCCAGGCACCCAGTATTACTGCTGCACAGGTTAAAACAGCACTGTCCAAGGCCAAGAATACAGCTTCTATGGGGCATGACAATATCCCTGGCTGTGCTCTACATGAACTACAGATTGAACTGGCACCTCACCTGTGTAACCTGTTTAATCACAGCCTCATCTCAGGCTTTGTCCCTACTGAATGGCACACTGCTACAGTAATCCCTCTCCACAAAGGAGGAGAGAATACAGACCCTGTGAACTATCGCCTCATTAGCCTGACGAGTCTGATATGCAAACCTATGGAACGCATCATCATGGACCTAATAAACAAGGATATAAGGAACCTCCAAACTCTGTTTCCCACACAATTTGGTTTTGTGAAGGGTAGATCAGGCCTGCTCAACTTGGTCGACTTCTTTGAGTCAGTCACCAGAGCTGTGGATGAAGGCAAGGTGGTTCATACAGCCTTCCTTGATCTGGTCAAGGCCTTTGATACCATTCCACACTCAGGAATCATAGAAAAACTCACTAAGCTAGGCATCAACCCCTATATCACTAAGTGGGTTGCAAACTGGCTCACAGATAGAATCCACAGTGTGAAAATAGCTGACTTCAAGTCAGACTGCCAACTAGTCATGGGTGGAGTTCCACAGGGTTCGGTCCTGGGTGCTCTCCTGTTAGGTATCTACTTCTCTGAAGTCCTGGTCAACACGAAGCAACTCTGGCTGACAAAGTTCATAGACGATTTCAAGTTGGGTGCTATTATGTGATGTTGACATCCTACAGAATGGCCTCACTGAGACCAATGACTGGTGACAGAACCATGGCCTTAAGCTCAGTGCCAAAAAATGTGTCGTCATCCCCTTTGGGAAAAACCTGGCTCCCATGAATTATCACATCGATGGTAGTCCACTGAACACAAAAGGCGTTATAAGAGATCTGGGAACACAGGTTGACAGTAACCTCTCTTTTGATCACCACATTGCCACTGTGGTCAGAAAGTCCTTCTATGTGGCACATCTTATTACTAAGGGTTTTATATCCAGATAGAAAGAGATCATTGTCTCCCTCAACTTTTCCCTCATTAGGCCAATTATCAAGTATAATGCCCCATTTGGCATGTACCTCACTAGACACCTGCAACAACTGGAGAGGCCACAAAAGTACCTCAGAAAGAGGATCTTAGGCCTTAAATACCTGTCCTATATGGACAGATTAAAAAAAACTCCAACTATTCTCTGTCTCATATCATCTACTTAGAGGAAATCTCTGCTTGACTTACAAAGCCATATCTGACCCAGCTCTGTTAGAAATGCTACATCTAAAGAAATCCCAATTCCTCTGCACCACACCTCCAGAGACCTCAACCTCATTACCACAGCCAACAGAACATGCTGGAGGGACAGGTTCATAACTCAGAGACTGCCCATGCTATGGAATAGACTTCCCATACATGTCAAGCAGAGCACCTCACTGGCCATCTTCAAGAGAAATCTTGATGAGTGGATGGGAAATAGAAAATTCACCCCGGGGATCACTCGAGTGGGTCTAGTCGACAGAGGCACTGGGAACTAAGATCAGGTGGCTTGTAAAGGCCCCAGGGCCATTAGCCTAGTGCACACCTATTAAGTTATATATATATATATATATATATATATATATATATATATATATATGGGTCTACTACTAAAGATCGAAACGACGATTCCCTGACAGAAAACTCACCGACGCCAGACGACCGACAGGTAAGTGTACCGACAGGGTGATTTGCCGACAGTGGAAAGACCGACAAGGGAATGTGTGATCGCGACCCGGTAAGTGTGCGATAGTGACGGAGTTAGGAGCGGTCAGGTAAGTGCGCAAGATTGTGGGATGTCGGGTTAGGCTGTGGGAAAGGTGAGTGTGTGTTCGTGTTGGAGGTATGGTTCGGGTAAGGTAAGTGTGTGCTAGTGAGGGACTGTAGTTTAGGGACGGGTTAAGTGAGTTGGGGTTAGGGTGCAGGTAGGTGATGTGTGCGTTAGTGTCGGAGCTTGGGCTAGGGGTGGGTTAAGTGAGTTAGGGTTAGGGTGCAGGTAGGTGATGTGTGCGTTAGTGTCGGAGCTTGGGCTAGGGGTGGGTTAAGTGAGTTAGGGTTAGGGTGCAGGTAGGTGAAGTGTGCGATAGTGTCGGACCTTAGGGTTAGGGTTTGGGTCAGGGCTAGTGTGTATGCTATGTAGTGTCGCGTGTTGTTTACGTTCTGTGTGTCGGTGTTCTGGTGTTCGGTGTTTTGCGTTGTCGGGTTTGTCTGTTGTCGGTTATTTGGCG
This sequence comes from Protopterus annectens, assembly GCF_019279795.1. Classification (NCBI taxonomy): domain Eukaryota; kingdom Metazoa; phylum Chordata; order Ceratodontiformes; family Protopteridae; genus Protopterus; species Protopterus annectens. The sequence continues at coordinate 170,947,157 of NC_056728.1, read as the reverse complement.
TCGGTGAGTTTTGTGTCGGGGAATCGTCGTGTCGGTGTTTAGAAGTAGACCCATATATATATATATATATATATATATATATATATATATATATATATGTGTGTGTGTGTGTGTGTGTGTGTGAATGTTTGATATGATGTACATTAGATTATATGGAGTGTTTCCACGTATAGGGAAATGTTTGATATGCTGTACATTCGGGTATATGGAGTGTTTCCACATATAGTAAAATGTTTGATATGATGTACATTGGATTATATGGAGTGTTTCCACATATAGGGAAATGTTTGATATGATGTACATTCGGTTATATGGAGTGTTTCCGTATATAGGGAAATGTTTGATGTGATGTACATTCAATTATATGGAGTGTTTCCACATATAGGGAAATGTTTGATATGGTGTACGTTCGGGTATCTGGAGTGTTTCCCCATATAGGGAAATGTTTGATATGATGTACATTGGATTATATGGAGTGTTTCCACATATAGGGAAATGTTTCATATGATGTACATTCGATTATATGGAGTGTTTCCACATACAGGGAAATATTTGATATGCTGTACATTCGATTATATGGAGTGTTTCCACGTATAGGGGAGCAGATATATTGATCAAAATTAGCAAATGTTGACATCCGTTTTGTCCACACTTTGGTTGACAAAACAAAAGGTTGACAAGTGTGCAATATCGACAATCCCTAGGGTTCATAGGTATGTCCTAGGCTAATGATCACCAAGGCCTTTATGAGCCTAGCCATGCAATCCAACCCAAATGTGTCCCTATGAATCATGGCAATTTATTAAGAGGAGGCATGTTAGTTAGGAAGTTTCTAGATGTTATGTAGGGGGTTATGTTAGTTTGGGCATTCCTGTCTGCCTCTGTCTGTCAGAGACATGAGGGCTAGACCAGGGGTGAATTTCCAATTTTCCATCCATTGGTCAAAGTTATACTTAAATAGGGTTAGTAATGAACTCTACTAAAAAAATAATGGGTGCCTGTTCCAGAGCATAGTGGTCATATTAGGTACATATCTGTCTTGCTAAATATCTTATTTATGTGACAAGCAAAATTTAAATCCTTGGACCTAGTGTTTATAATGTCATCAGAGCTGAATCCAAGGATACCTTGTATGGAGGCAAAGCTTGCCTCTCAGTGACATTTTGGAGACCAAGTATACAGATAGGGCTTTAAGGCGATCCATATAGGACAATGTGTTTATACTCTGGATTCTTTCGGTAAGAAACCTTTGGGGACATTCCAACTGTTGCATGTCTGGTCAGGTACATGTGGATGGAGATATTATACTCAATGATGGGTATAATGAGGACCACATAATGTGACCCAGTAGCATCCTTGTACCTGGATGCCATGACCTTACTTATAACTTGGGCGACATGATTTTCTTACTACCTTGGCCACATGTTGGTCAAAGGCCAGATTACTGTCTACATATGTTCACAGATCACTGACCACCAGGTAAACTTGTAGGGGTGTCTTATTGATGGAGAGAGAGGTTGTCATAACAGTTATGGTATTTACCTTAAAGGCAAAAGGTGCAGGGTTTGATTCTCACATGGAGTAATTGGCTAGGCTTAAAATGGCCCAAAAGGGCAGCTAGCCTGGTACTAACCTATGAGTAATTAGCCTGAATGGCAGTTTTTCCAAAAGCACTATAACTCATTTCATAGCATTGAGTTTTAATCTGTGTCTTTTGCACCAGTCATTTGTCTGTTAGAGCCTGTTGTAAGACATTTATTTTATGGGGGAAATCATCTGAATCTTGGTCATCCAAAGGCCCTTGACATTAGTCTTTACTTCCAAGAAATAGATGGCAAATAGGAGTCATCCCAGCACAGAGCCCTGAGGTATTCCACTGGCGACTGGTCTCTTAGTGGAGGTGGTATCACCAATCCTGACTTACTGGGTCCTGTTCATGAGCCAGCTGGCAATCTTGCAAGTTATGAGGGGTTATGCCAATTTGGTAAGTTTGTCAACTATACCCGAGTGAAATATTGTATTAAACACCTTAGCCAGGGCTGGGTAGACCATATACACCATTTTTCCTTCTCCAATTGCCTTAATGACCTTCTCAAAGTCAGGTTTATTGGTATGATCTTCCCTTAACAAAGCAACATTGGATTGGGTCATGTCTGAAGGTTGCTTATTTACATGATAATTCATTCCATGGCTTTTTCATATTAGACTAGTCAGGATAATAGGTCTGTAGTTTCCGGAGTCTGTTGATGGTTTACATTTTTAAAGTGAGATAACTGTTGCAGTCCTCCATTCTCATGGTACAAAGCCCATTTTGAGACTGTCATTAAAAAGTGACTCGTAATCCTGATAGGTCATGTTTCTAGCTACTTAGGAGGCACCTCTGGATATTGCTGGGGTCCACTGAGGCTGTGTTTTTGGCCTTAGCGAGCACTGCCAGGACCTGCTGTAAGCTAATGGTTGGGAGGTTAGGTTATTAGGTATTTCATGATGGGAGGCAGGGCAGAAGTGAAGGGCAAAGTTTGATCTGAATTCGGCAGGCAAAAAATGTGCTATGTCATTCTGCTCAGTGAAGGTGGCACCACTGACCACCAATTCAGCACACTGATGTGTGCTGCCATTGAAGTTTCAAACATAGCTGTAGAAGTCCTTGTGATTGTCTTTAGTCTGTGTGGCTGTCTTGACCTTGTAACTGCTTTTGTTGGACTTAATTAGTTCTCTTAGTTTCCTGTTCTGTTTAATTAGAGAGGTTCTATCATTATGGGAGTTGCTCTTCCTGATTTTAGTCATAACTTTTATTATTTTGTTATATACCCTGTTAAGGTTAGGATACTAACAGTGTGGTTTACTTTCAGAGTTTGTTTTGGACTTACATCTAGTAGGTAGAGCACCCACTATATAGCCACTAACATAGTTGTACAAGATCTCTGCAAACAATTCTTCACAGGTTGCTGTGAACTCTGGGTTGGGAGGGCCATTGCCTTTTGACAAACTTTTGTTTAATAGGATGTAGTTTACTTCGGAATAATTCCTGTTACAAGGTTTGCTGGGTTAGGGAATGTTCTTATTCCCTGGGAATTTGGGAATTCTGTAATTCTGAAGTCAGTAAATATAACTGGGGGGTGGGGTGGCTCCCCCCTTCAAAAAGGTGCTGTTTTCTTTTTTTCTGTTTTTTTTTTTGGTTGTTGCTTTATTTGTATGGTGTATGGTTATTTTTCATGCATGCATAGTGATGGCATTTGCATGTCAACTTTTGGTGTAGACATTATTCATGTTGAAATTTGTCTGAATTTTAAGTAGTCATATGCAGATACACACATACGCATACACACAAACACATAGGCAAGTACTATGATAGCTGCCATTGTGGGCCATTTTAAATTTATCCAGTTTCATTTTGGAGCTTGAATTATCCTTTCCCATTTGGTGTTTGACTGGCCTTACCCATTACGTGGTCACTAATTATATATTACCCCTAATGAGAATAACTTGGATCATATCATAAATTATTTGTGGGGACCCATCCATGAGGCAAAGCATTTAGGAGATGCCTCTGTCCATTAGTATTACAGTGGGCAATCTTGGGGTAATTTTTTTTGTTTCCTCTCCGTAGATCGAAGTTGCTTTAGAACATGGGTTTATCGAGGATGAGAAGTTAGTTCTTCAGTAAACTATACCTATCACTCCAAACCATTCTGTTGAGGATGCAGAAGAGATTTAGATCCCTAGATCAAGTATCTCTGATGTCACTTGACTTGCTGAGGTGCAGTAAATCCATCGGTACTGGATCAGAGGATGCCTTGTATGCCAGACACAGCTCACTTCTTAGTAGTCTGTATGATAACAATTATAGTGACATGGCTTTGAGTCAGTCCTTGTAGGACATGTTGTTTAGACCTTGTATCCTTTTAGTAGGGTATCTCTCTAGGTGTTCCACGTGTTGCATGTGCCTGGACAGATAGATGCCAAAGGGGGCATTCTGTTCAGTGATTGACTTAATAAGAGCTGAGTAAAAGGGGACAGTGACATTCCTATTTCTAGACACAATACCTTTGTTTACAAGCTGTGCAATATAGCAGGACTTTCTTATGAGAATGGACAATGTAGGTCAAATGTTAGGTCACTTTCCACGTAAATCCCAAATCCTGAACAAATGGGTCAACTCCTAGGGGCATACTGACAATGCATTAGCTTCCTGAGTTAGATGATGTCTCAGGGGGTACAATAATGCATTTTTGTCCTTTGATTTGAGTACATTATATTGGCATAAACCTAACTGGTGGGTGGCTAAGTCATTTGATTTATAGCTTAGTCATGTACCTCAAAATGCATTTCTACCAATACATTATTCACTGTTGCCTCTGCCAACAACACCAAGATAGAACAAGTAAACCACATAAAATTAGTGGTTGTCATCACAGATTAGTTGAAATCTGACTACCACATATCGCAAGTGGATAAAAAAATCAAAAATGATGTCCTTTATGCACTGTAGATGTCTACCCACTGAGATAGCTGCAAGATGTATACTCCCTACTTTCTTACTGCCATCCTTTCTTTATGATAACCCAATTTTCACTAACCTTCATGTCTCACAACTGTTAAAACTTGGGCAATGTTACAATAAAATAGACAAATTTGCAGTAAACTATAACAATAGAACTCACCACTGCCTAGCCCTTCAGAGAATTAAACTGGTTAGAACTATCACATCACCTAGCTATTTCTCAGCTAAGTACAATGAACAGATTTCATTTTATGTCAGAAAAATTGCCCATCCCTTAACAAGATAATTCAAAACCACTGCCTTTGTTTAATTTATTATTTATTTATTGACATTTGTTAACTGGGTTAGTCCAATGGGGTTATTGTCTTTTTTTCAGTGGAGACCCGAGGAGAAAAGCTCCAGCAAATACAGTATAGGATCACAGAACAAGAAAAAAACAAGTATTACATACAATAATAGCAAATAATAGAAATAAACATCTACATGTGTAGAAATAAACAATCACATTTTTTGTTTCTTTGAAAAAGTTAAATTCTTAGTTGCTGAACAGAAGGGGAAAGTCAAGAGTGATAGTAGGATATGATGAGAGAGATATGAGTGTGGGAGGAGGGGAGAGCTAAGTAGGGTCATAGCAGGGACAGGTTCTGGAATTGAGTAAATGTGTCTTCAGTTCTTTTTTAAATAGTGGAGTATGAGAGATAGAGCGTATATCAAGGGGAAGTTTATTCCAAGCTTGGGCCACGGAATGCTTGTAGAGGTGCTTACCAACAGACTTGTTAGGGTGGTAAACATCAAGCAATTGCTGATTTGAGGTGCAGAGAGATCGAGAAGGGGTATAGATGGAAACAAGTAGAGCTAGGGAAGGACAGCAGGAGGATTTAAACAGCATAGAGTCCAGCATGTGAAATTGGTAGAGATGAAGTAATTGTGGGAGTTCCAGCCATTGTAGAGACTTTAAGGCAATACAGTGGTATGTGTTGTTTGGGCTGTTAGTAATGAATCTGGCTATTTTGTGGTAGGTTTGTTGAAGTTTGTTCAGGGTAGTAGTTTGAATATTTGTGATAACTGGGGCACCATAGAGGAGACAGGGGAGGAGAAGTGCTTGTCCAAGGGTGAGTCTAGACTCAGAAATGAGGTATTTTCTGTTCTGATATAGGAGACCAAGTTTTTGATGGGTTTTCTTTATGCATTGCTGTATATGTTGACTGAATTTTAGTTCATCGTCACTGATAACTCCTAAGAGTTTAGTGTGGGTGTCAGGATGTATGGCTGTATCATCACAGGATTTAATGGCAAAGGAAGATCTATGTTGAGTAAGAGAACGGGGGAGGAAGAGCAAGAGTTTGTTTTTTTGGGGATTTAGGATTAGTAAGTTTTTTGTGATATGAATGTGATCTAATTACCAAATGTATATGTCATTGTTAATGTATATTATTCAATGTCTATTTATACAATTACTGAAAATCTGTACTGCACCACAAAAAGCGAATCCAATTCAGTAAAAAGGATTTATTCAAAAACACTCGAATGGCAAGAAATTGCCTATAATTGATCCACATGGAATTTGGGTAAAAATGAAGTAGATTTTTTAAGTAATAAAAAAATAAGTTTTTCGTATAAACGGGGTAGAAGTATAAAAGATTTTATTGTACATGGTCGTTTTAAAATGCCAAATATGACAATGGTAAGGCAAATAGAACATTTAGGTACGAGAGCATGTGGTAAATGTAGTATTTGTAAGTATATAGTTAAGGAATTTAATACCATAAATGGGATTTCTTTTGTTACAAATGGTACATTTAACTGCAATACAGAGAGAGTTATTTATGGTATGAGATGTCCATGTAACAAATTTTATGTGGGAGAAACTAAAAGGTCTCTGGCATGTAGAATTAAGGAACATGTCAGAGACATAAAAAATAATAAACAAACCAGCCCTATAGCTTTGCATTTTTATAAATTTCATAATGGTAAACCAGAAGGATTAATTGTAACAGTTTTGGACAGTGTTAAAGGAAATACTTACTCAAATGAGCAACACGTTAAATATATATTAAGAAAGAAAGAGTTATGTTTAATTTTGAAATTTAATACATTAAATCCTAGTGGGTTAAATTATGACTGTTCATGGAAAAATATGTTATAAGTATAGGAATTGTTGATATTGTTTTATGTGTTAGAATGCTGTTTCTTTATTTGTTAATTGATAACTTAAGTGGGTGTGTCATGTGTTAGTATATAGGTGAAGCAAATGCATACAATAAGTTTTTACTCTGTTAAAGGCAAGTTTGCCGAGGCGCTAGAGATGTCTTCAGTTTTTGTATTATATGTGGATCAATTATAGGCAATTTCTTGCCATTCATGTGTTTTTTGGAATAAATCCTTTTTACTGAATTGGATTTGCATTTTGTGGTGCAGTACAGTTTTTACGGTTCTTTTGTGGTTCTACAAATTACTGAAAATCTGTTTAAAAAATGTTTGTATTATATTGAAACTTTTCTCCATGGGCCTACTCTGAAAAGGGTTTACGACTCAACCCAGTCAGTCAAACCTAGTAAACAAAAGCAGATTAAATAAAATAAAACAGAATATAAGTATATATATATATATATATATACATATATATATACATATATATATATATATATATATATACATATATATATATATATATATATATATATATATATATAGGTCTACTTCATAACATTGAAATTTCATAACATTGAATTTCATAACACTGAGACCAAAACATCTAAATCCCAAAACATTGAAAATTCATAACATTGAAAGTGTGCTTCATAACATTGAAAACTACAATGCATATGTAAATAACATCCTCTCCACCTATAACAAAACCTAACAAACTCACTTTCTACTATGTTTCTGCAGGGGGGCAAGGCACCCCGCATCCCCCATGTGGGGGGCTCTGCCCCTCACACTCCCCATAAATTAAATATGCCATTTCCAAGATCACACTACAGTAGAAAAAAAGTTAATTTCCTAACCTCACTGTATTACAAACACCATACACTGAGGTTAGAAAATTTACTTTTTTCCACTGTAGTGTGATCTTGGAGTTAGTATTTTTAATTTACATGGGGTGTGGGATGTAAAAACGTAGTAGAAAGCATGTTTGTTCATTAGGTGTTGTTGTAGGTGGAGGTGATATTATTTACTTGTGCAATGTAGTTTTCAATGTTATGAAGCACACTTTCAATGTTCTGAGTTTTGTTATTGTCTGTGTAGTGCAACCTCGGAGTTAGTATATTTAAGTAGGGTGGTGTGGGGGTGCAGCCCCCCACATGGGCTGCAGGGTGGCTTGCCCCCCTGCTTGTATGTAGGGTAGATGTTTATGTATGTGCAGGGAGGTGTATGTTTGTGTTTGTGTTTGTGGTATGTTTAGTGTAGAAGTCACAATTTTAAATTTCGCGCTTCTGGGGTTTCGGGTTTATGGATTTTCGGCTTCATGGTCTCGAGATACTGAAATTCGGGATTTCAGTATGTCGAGATTATGAAGTGAATCTTCTACACTTACACTAAGCCTTTTGGAATAGTAAACCTTACATTCCCAACAACAAATACATTTTGGCTGGGATCAGTCATACTGCCACTGACAATAAACGAAGATGTGTACCCATGGGAGTCAATCAAGCAAAAACTAAAGCTGTTGAAAGTTACATCCTTACGACTACCATACTTACATTCTGTGAATCTCAAGTCTTTGCTGAAAGGAAATTGGTTAAAGCAAGAAAATTACCCTAGGCCCCAGAACCAGTGGGACTCTACATGCTCTATGGTGCTTTGAGGGATTTTTTCTAGTCTTATGATCCAGTAATAGTCTGAACAAAATTATTGGAAAAAAATGAAAAGAAATTCAAGGAAAAATAAGTTTTGCCCAGAGCTTAATGTTCAAAGCTGACACAGTACTACCCAATATGTTTAGGAGACAATAGCTTTTAAAGACAAAAAGCATATCTGCAAATGGAGGCTGCATCCCTACCCTTCCACAAAATGAAAACATAATCATTTATGTATAGCCTATGCTGTAACATACTGGAAAGAACAAATGAAGACACTCAGGTTTTATTGTGAAAAATGTTAATGAAACAAATACCACACCATTCTCCACCTCCCTGTAAGCTAGTGTAAGTGACCTTGTGTGCACGTATCCGAGTAGTGCTGGTTTATGACTATGCTGCTGTACAGAGCATTAGTTGGGGATGGGGTCTTTCTACTAAGTTTCAAACTACCACTGTACAAAATAATTTACTGCACTGAAGCAGCTGTACCCACAAGGAATAAGAAAAGGACTAGATCAAATAATAAGCCACCCTGCTGGAATCTCAATATCAACAAGTTGTATGACAAAAGGAGGAAAACCACAGCCAAAACTAGGAAGTGCAATACTTAGCAGGGTGGAAACCCCTAAAATTAAATAAACAACTCAGAAATCTTATCAAGCCCACCAAAGCCAAATTTGAGGCAGAAATATCCTCGCAGACAAAGGATTACCACAAGGTCTTCATCAGCTTTGTCAGCAACCTCAAAGGTAACACAACAGTGTGTTGAACAAATTGTAAATGGAACCACCTAAAAGGAATCAGTGGATATAGCAAACCCGCTGGCTGATAAATTTAATCCAAATCTCACCCCTTCTTCCCCCCAATACCTCTCAGGAGCTGCCCTCGACTACAACTCTTCTGGCTATCACTAACAAACAAGTCTTCAATGCACTCTCCAAAGCAAAGAATACTACCACAATGGGCTGTGATAATATCCTGGGACACCTCTTGGATAGCATGACATATGAGATATCAAATGCTCTAAAATCACTGTTCAACATTAGCCTTCTAACTGGCTTCATGCTTAGTGAATGGAGGACTGTAACTGTTAATCCTCAGTGCAAGGTTTGGCCTTCTACTGATCTGGATAACTAGAGACCAAAAGTCTGATTAGTCTTGTATGTAAAGCCATGGAAAGAATTATCATGGATATTTTAAATAAAGACACAAGGAACCTGTTTTCTTATTTGCTTCTACAATGATTACAGATATTGAAATAAAATAGCACAAACACTGATAGCCATTTGCTAAACAAACAATACAGTCTCAATGAAAACAGACTTAGCATGAGCAGTAAACTTCTCTGCCCTTAAAGCTCACATTCATTGAAATGGCATGAAAACCTACATTAAAAGAAAATGCATCTGACAGTGGAGGATTAAGTTTACCTTTGAACTGTTTTCAAACCACAGGCTCCTTGCACACATTTATACGGCCATGCACACGTGTTCTTTGATTCATCTTCCTGATTTATTAAATTATATTCCTTGTATAATACAGCACCATTTGTTAGAATGGTATTTTAAATTTGTAGTCATGAACATTCTTCTGTTAAGCAATGAAACAAAATATATGAACCAATAATGACAAAACTGCCCATTTCAGAAAATTTCAGCCATAAAAGGCTACTCAGTTTCCATCATTACAATCCACCAATATTACACAATAAGCACAATCTCTATAGAAGTAAGAGTCATCCAAATAATTCTGCAATAATGAGATCTGTAACTAATAAAGAGGTTGCTACTGGGAAACAAGTTTATATTTCAGTGTTTCATCTACAAATTCAGTGTCTGCTGCACTTGAAGAATTAATTGCCTATGTCACAAAAAAAAAATAAAAAATTGGTAAGGTGGTAATATTACAATTGGGAATGACTGACAAAGTGACAAGTTCATAGCTACTAGTGATCGCATACAAAGGAGGACACACTCAGGAGTGCAGAACTCCTACCCCCCCTTAAAATGCACCAAATAATCAGCAATCAAATGGCACTGCACTATCAGCACTCCATCTATATTAAACATGTGGAAGTAGAATCCACAGCCTTCTGCACCAAAGGCAATTATGCTACTAACACTACTTTCAAATTCTCCAACACAAACAGTGACTGCCATTTGGCAAACAAAACAGTTAGTTTCATATTGAAAACAGACTTAGCATGAGCAACAGTAAACTTATCTTCCGTTGAATCTCCCAGTTCCATGAAAATGAAATGAAACTCAGTCCATTGAAAATGCACTGAAAATCATAATTCCCTGAAAAAGTACTGAAACTCAAACTCACAATTCCATCAGATGTCTGGTAGTTGGTATAGAGGATTCAGGCTCTTGTCTCCTTTAACCAAGTTACAGGGTCAAGCCTGATCAAGTAAACTGACTAACCTGCCACCCCCTTAACTAGAGCATTACACACCATATCTGCATGCATCTCAACCTGTTAGCATAAGAAACCTGGACAAAGCCTAAAATAATGGGAGGACAAAGGCCCCAAAATAGGGACAGATTATTAATATTGTTCTTACAGACTTGGAAAGTTGCTAGAATAACATTTGTCTTAGCATGCATTTTCTAAAGAAAATGAAGTCTAAAACTCAAATGCATGACATTAAGTTATTTCAATCCACAGTGATCTACCAAAAAACAACAAATATTGTGGAACAGGCCAAAATATGAAGCAAAAATTAGGATATTCTGCAAAAATCTGGACAGTTGAGAGGTATGCATATGTCTCATTCCCTTAGTGCAAGAAATCTGGACAGAGCCTGAAATAATAGCGATACAATGGCCAAGACAGGGATCATGCCTCTTAACCACTTCAAGTAAAAAATCAGGAAAAAGCCATTAGTAATGGGGGAACAAAGGCCCAAAAATCGGGAAACTGTTTAAATATTGCCGTTACAGACTTCGAAAGTTGATATAATTACAGGTTTTGCATTAGTGTGAATTTTCTGAAGGATATGGAGTTCGAAACTCAAATGTCTGCCATTATTTTTTCACTTCAGTCCTCAATGGTTAGCTAGTAATATGCAAAACCACCAATTTTCAGAGAACTGGAACAAAAAATATGAGGTAAAAATCTGGACAGTCTGTGAAAATTTGGACAGTTGAGAGGTATGATAGAGATAGATTTTAAATATTGTTCTTTTTAACTTATTAAGTTGCTATAACAGCAGGCTTTGTGCTAAAATGTATTTTTTTGAAGGATATGACTATATATGTCATTATTTAGTAACTTCACAGAAAACCACAAATTTTATTAGAACCACACCAAAACTATGAGGCTAAATCTGGACAGTTGAAAGGTATGTTAAACACACACACACCCCTACCTACCTTCTCACACATAGCAACGCATTCACCCTCTCCTTCATACATCAACAAACGGCTAGTTTACATTCCTTACACAGACCTATTGTCTCACATAGCAACACACACACACACACACACACACACACACACACACACACACACACACACACACACACACACACACACACACATACTTTCTCATACAGAAATGAACACAACCAATAGTGTAAATTATATACACACACACACACACACACACACACACACACACACACACACACACACACACACACACACACACACACACACACACACACACACACACACACACACACACACACACACACACACACACTTTCTCATACAGAAATGAACACAACCAATAATATAAATTATATACATATACACAGACACACACAAACACATACACACACACACTCCATTTACTTACCTTCTCTCTCAACGGAACAGCTATTTCAAATTGCGCACAAATAGGTTTACATCAAAGTTAGCATGCATGCAATGCACACATGGCTTTCATTAAAAAAGAAGATGCTGCTTTAGCTTTTTCTCCTGGATTCTATTGCCTGCCTTGTGCTACCCCCTCCACTCAAGCATTGTACTGAAGTGAGTACAGTGAGTATGCCTCCCAACACCCCTGCTTTAAAGTTAGCACAGTGCTGCATGCTTACTCATGAATACAGCACTGCAGAATGTATTGTTGCATGTGGATGAAGAGCAAGTAATCATTTACTACCTTGCCTATGAATAGTGCACATGGTTTTACAGGTGAGGTGGTTAAACTGAGGGTGCACAGCCATCTGACTCAGAGTATCCAAGTCTCATCAAAAAGAGATAGAGAGAACTGTGTGCCCAGCATGTGAGGAGAGCCATGCCATTAGGGTACTGCACAGGATTTGGGAACATAATGCAGAAAGTGTTATAAATTATGTTATAACCAGGCATATTTGTACAGAATTTGTCATTCTTGGCCACACAGAACCACAACTGCGTTATAAGGGAACTTGCTTTTTCCTTGGATGTAGCAAATTGGTGTTAGAAGACTTAAATTAGGGGAATTATAGACTCTCTACCTGCATAGCAAGTATGGGGGTGAAGATCTACACAGAAAAACAATAGTTTAAATTTCAAATGTCTTATATTTACTGACCACCATTGCAGAACAATGCTTACAGCAAGATCGCACTCAACAAGTATGTCTGTGCAGTGCTACTGTATTCAGATCAGAAATGTTTGGGATGTGTTCTGCTCTTGGGATGTGTTCTGCTCATTACCTTTCCTAAGTGCTTCTGCTTACTTGCATTATATTTGGTCTTCGCTCTCTGTAGATGTCATCACAGTAATATAGAATCTCACCACATTTTACCAGCTTTACCAGAAAGGCTCATCCAGACTCTGCTAGACTTTGCTGTGAAGGAAAGGTTAGTTTGCTTTTATTTTTTTGTATTTTGTATTACTTTATTGCCTTTCTATATTTTGAATACTGTGGTTTGTTTTCTTTACCTTGTGTTTTACTTGCATTCTGCTTTAACAGCATATTAAAACTTCAAAAGAGACCACAGCTCTGTCTCTTCTGAGTCAGGCAGAATTTTTTTTTCCTGCCCTCCCACCCAGTTGCAGTTGTCTTGTTAAATACCACTGTCTTTCTAGTTGCCTGCCTCTTATGTTAATCTGACCATATATCTCATTTCCTCTCTACTTTCACTGGCTTGTGTGAGTAATCACAAAATCATTATTTTTGAAATCCCTCCCCTTCAACTATTTAAATTTATTGGCCATCCTACTGTATTCCATAGTATCAGAATACAAAACTGACCACGCCTTTCAATCCATTTTGCTGTTTTAAAAATAGTAACTCTCCACTAAACCTTAACTTTTTAAACAGGTAAAACTTAAGTTACCTACTTTCACATCTAACTTCTCTAGTGCACACTGCAGTGTGCATTTTTTTTTCATCTTACCTTTAAGCATCCCTGTGACTAGCACTTGTTCTAATACCTGCTGGAAAGCACTAGGAAGCCTTAAACTGATACAAACACTCAACTCTCCTTGTTAATAAGGAGAAATTAATAGTAGGCACTAAACAGCCTATAATTGCAATGTACCTTGCTAAGGTAAAGAAAAACAGCTCCTGTACTTTACCAAAAAAAAGCACCAAACCAGGCATGTCCAAGGGTCAGCTTCCAGTGATTTCTCCTGTCCACCTGGTGAATCTGGGCATACTAGGGCAATGCAACAGTTGCCTCATGTACACAGACAACCCTCTCCTCCTACCACCCAACACTACAACCTGTGAGAGATGCACTTACATAGCCAAAATGGAAACAAAGCTCTCTCCACCCAAGATTGTGCTAGACAGTCAAGAGGAGATGGTTAACACCCACACTACACCTCAAGCAACACATAGCCCTTCTAAACCCACACCACCAACACCCACATATAGCAACACTAAATCCACATATGCAGAGGCCCTTAACTGTAACCTGCCCAAGCAACAAGGACCTCTGAAGCTGAAACGCAAACAAACACCAATCACAACCAAAGTGTCACATAGTTCACAACCCCAGTGTGCCACCCAGCAACAGCCCCTAAGGCAAGACAACGTACCTAACACTTTAGTCATAGGTGACTCTATAGTCCGGCACAATGATGTCCCACTCACCAGGTTGAACAAGGAGAAAATTACCAGGTGTCGGGTGCCAGGATCCACCACATAACACATGCACTCAAGTAACTCCACAACAAATACAAATATGACTCTGTCATTGTCCATGTTGGAGTGAATGACTTGAGTCATACCTCCCTGGATTACATGAAAAGAGACATGGAAGAGCTCTTGGATCATGCGGCCCAGGCAGGTATGACCCTAGCCCTGAGTAGCATCCTGCCTTCACCCAGAATGATACCACAATATAAGGACAAAATGAATGACTTCAACAATTGGCTAAGCTTCTGGTGTCATTCAAAGGGGACCCAGTATCTGTCTGCCTGGGACGACATGATCGACAGACCATGATGCTTTGCCAGAGATAGTCTGCACCTTTCGCCCCTGGGGTTCAGGTTACTGGCTAAGGCTCTTGCCACCCCTATAGTGCCTTTTTTAGGCAAAGTTTAAAGGACAAAACCACCACCATAACAGGTACAAGCATGCAAAATCTGAAGGTAATGCTACTCAATGCTTGAAGTCTAAACCTCAAAATGCACTCTCTCGAGGCACTCTTAAAAATGAAGAACATCGATATCTGTGCAGTAACTGAGACCTGGTTCAAGGCTCCAGAGAGCACCCCTGCAATACCAGGCTACAACTCTTACCACACTTTTCAGCCACCAAAGCAGGACCGAAACACTAAAGGTGGAGGAGTGTCAATATTCACCAAGGATATTCACACCACCAGGCTAGTTGCCCAACACAATGCATCTGAAATTCTCCAGGTGCAACTAACACTAGGTAAGACTGCAATCCAAATTGTAGCTTGCTACAGAACCCCCACCATGCCCCAAGATTCTCACTACACCTTTCTAAACTTGGACGGCACAGTGGTGCAGTGGTTAACATTGTCACCTCACAGCAAGAGGTTCTCCGGTTCGATTCTCGGCTGGGGTGCCTTCTGTGTGGAGTTTGCATGTTCTCCCTGTGTTCGCGTGGGTTTCCTCCGGGTACTCCGGTTTCCTCCCACATTCTAAAGACATGCATCTGGAGCATTTCTCCCCGGGCCTCCGCTGAAAACAGGCTCTGTGGAACCTAGTCGGACATTCCCGGTCAACAAATGTTAAATAAATAAATAAATAATAAATAAATAAAAATAAACATACTGGAAAATATTAAGAAAGAACCAAATGCCCTAACACTGGGTGATTTTAACTACCCTGCCATTAACTGGAAAAACTACTTATGTACCAACACCTTTGCCCAACGGTTCTTGGAATCCATAAATTTCAACGTCCTGGATCAACTAATCCATAGTCCCACCAGGGGCTTCAATATCCTAGACCTGGTCATTACCAACATGGGAAATTGATGCTCCACACCTATGGTCACCCCCTTGTTAGTCAGGTCTGACCATAAGCTAATCACCCTTAACATCCACATCCCACCCCCACCCCCCAGTAAGGAAACCTCCATAAAAAACTTCTCCAAAGCCAACTTCATGCTACTCAAATCAGAAGTGACAAACTTCATGACACCCATGCAGGCAGGAACTGAAAGTTCAACTGCTGAATCCTACACTAAGGCACTGTATGAGCACATCCACTCATGCATGAATCGTGCCATCCCAAATAGAACCAAGATGCTCTCATCCAAAAAAAGGAAGCCAATCTGGTGGTCCCCTGCCATAAACAAACTTTACAACAAAAGGAAGAAACTGTTGCAGAAAAGAGGAAAATCCCAGGATGCAAAAAACTCCCTTACCAGCCTCAGTAAGAAACTGAGATCCCTCATAAAATCCTCCAAAGCTAGTTATGAAAATAAAATTACCAAAGATTCCAAAGACAACCACAAGGCATTCTATAACTATGTCAAGAATCTAAATGGCAATGCTCAGATCTGCTCTGAGCTAAAACAGAATGGCATTAAATATACTGATCCCAAGGATATTGCCAATATCCTGGCAGATCGATTCAGTGCCAACTTCACTCCCCTCTCACCCCCTAAATGGCCCATCTCAGTACTGGACGATTGACAAATTCCAGTAATAACGGCCACACAGGTAAAAAACACACTCTCCAAAGCTAAGAATACAGCATCCATGGGACCAGATGACATCCTGGGCTGTGTACTACATGAACTACAATATGAAATGGCACCTCACCTAAGTGTCATGTTTAATCATAGCCTCACCTCAGGTTTTGTGCCCACTGAGTGGTGCAGAGCTACAGTTATCCCATTTCACAAGGGGGGATCCACCTTGGATCCCGGGAACTACCATCCCATCAGTCTGACGAGCCTTACCTGCAAGGCCATGAAGCGTATTATCATGGAACTTATAAACAAAGACATTGGCAACCTTCAAACACTGGATCCCACCCAGTTTGGGTTTGTGAAGGGCTGATCTTGTCTCCTGAACCTGATTGACTTCTTTGAATCAGTCTCCAGAGCCATGGACAAGGGTAAGGTGGTCCACACAGCCTATCTAGACATTGCCAAGGCATTTGACACCATCCCCCACTCTGGAATCATAGATAAACTTACTAAGCTGGGAATTAATCTCTACGTCACCCAATGGGTTGCTAACTGGCTTACTGATAGAACCCACACTGTAAAAGTAGCCGACTCCAAATCCAGCTCCAGACAAGTGACAAGTGGAGTACCTCAGGGTTCAATCCTGGGACTGCTCTTGTTTGGCATCTACTTCTCTGAAGTACAGGCCAACACTAAGGGACTCTGGCTAACACAGTTTGCAGATGACTGCAAACTGGGAGCCATTATTGAATTACCAAATTATATAGATACTCTACAAAAGGGCCTTACAGAAACAGATCCTTGGTGCCAGAGCCATGAGCTCAAGCTCAATGCCAAGAAATGTATAGTTATCCCCTTTGGGAATAAAACATGTATCCATGAATTACCATATAGGTGGCAGTACACTAAATGCTGAAAGTGTGATAAGAGACTTAGGGACACAGGTGGACAGTGGTCTCACCTTCGATAACCACATCGCCACAACAGTCAGGAAATCCTTTTATGTGGCACACCTCATCACTAAGGGCTTTTCATCCAGAAAAAAGGAGGTCATTGTCCCACTGTACTCATCCCTCATTAGACCCATTATAGAATACAATGCCCTGTTTGGTATGTACCTCTCAAGACATCTGCAACAACTGGAAAGGCCGCAGAAATACCTCACTAAAAGAATCACAGACCTAAAGCAGATGCCCTGCGCTGACCACCTTAAAAAACTCCACCTATACTCTGTCGCATATCATCTACTCAGAGGTGATCTCTGCTTAACATACAAGGCCATGTCAAACCCAGAGCTGCTGGACATGCTACACTTAAAGAAATCCCAATCCCTCAGAGCCACACGCTCCAGGGATCTAAACCTTGTCATCACAATAAACAAAACATGCTGGAGGGATAGGTTCCTGACCCAGAGACTCCCCGGACTCTGGAATAGATTGCCCATACATGTCAAGCAGAGTGCCTCTTTGGCCCTCTTCAAAAGGAACCTTGATGATTGGATGGGAGAAAGGAAATTCACCCTGGGGATCATGTCAGTCACCCTGCTAGACAGGGTACCAGGGAAGTAAATAGCGTGGGAAGAAATAGCCAGGGAATTGTTACGGCTAGGCTTGTATAGGCCCTAGGGCTGATAGCCTAGTACCAGCCTATGAACCTATGAACCATTCTAATTCTCTATTGGCCTGCATAAGAAATCTATGTACTAGTTGATGAAGGGACTGCACAGTGATATAGTAAGTATCATTGTTGATTCACAACAAGAGGCTCTCCAGTTTGGTTTCCATCTGAGTGCCTTCTGTGTAGTGTCTGTATTTCCTGCCAGTATTATGTTAGTCTTTTATGAGTGCTTTCGTTTCCTTCAAAATCAAGCAGTAGATGGACTGGCAACTTTGAAAGTTTCCCGTGTGTGTGTGTGTGTGTGTGTGTGTGTGTGTGTGTGTGTGTGTGTGTGCGTGCGTGTGTGTGTGTGTGTGTGTGTGTGTGTGTGTGTGTGTGTGTGTGTGCGTGTGTGTGCGTGTGTGTGTTTGTGGGTCTAATATAGAAAACAGGCCTTGTAATGTACTTGTATTTTCCCCAATGCCGAGTAATCCATAGATGGAGTTGTTCACATAGTCACTGAATGGATGGATGCAGGGATCTCATGAAAAGCAGTCTAACTTATTCTGTCTTGCTGAACTCTGTGGTCCTTGAATGTTTTTGCATTTATGGTCCACACATTTAGAGATGTCCTTACTTATGTGCTGTGGTTGTGCAACCATAGAGTTTATTTAAAAGTAAAGGGTGGTGGAGGGCAGTGAACCCCACATGGGAGTAAATCTGCTTTTTTATGTTGTCATGTACAGATTCTGTGGGTGAGTTGTTTGATGAGTTTTATCCATGCAGTTTGCAGACAATGAGTAATGTGTTGAATTCTAGATTCCAGGAAGGGATACAGCCTGTCTTTTAGCACATCTTGCAAATGCCCATGGGAGTTGTATATTCTCGTGCTGCAGCAAAACATCCAGTTCTGTATGAGACTAAACTTGACCTGATATACGTGTGTGTGTGTTATATATATATATATGGGTCTACTTCTAAAATTTGAACTTTCAAAACATCTAATTACTTATAGTGGAGACCATATGATCAAAGTTTTGAAACTTTGAACCATTTAAATGGAGATTGAGGTGCAGCTCAGAATGGCATATTTACCATTTCCTCATTGTAGTGCAGTCTCAGAGTTTGTATGTTTCATCAGCAGGGGGTGTGGGGGTGCAGGGGGGGCTTGCCCCCTTGCAAAAATGTAAAAAAAAAAAAAGATTTTTTTGTTTTTATTTATTTATTTATTTTTTATTTAAATTCAGTTGTCTAACTCCTTTTTAAAGGATGACAGTATGTCACATGGCTTGAAGTGAAGCAGAAGCTTGTTCCAGAAAAGGGGGTGGTCACAAGATGAATCTGTATCCACTATGATTTATTTTTTTTAAACAGCTTCAGATCTCTGATTATAATGCTCATTGGACTGTTTGATTTGTAGAGATAAAAGAGTTTGCACACTGCAGAATCCCTAATGGTGCAAAAAGCAGGGCATATATCACCCATAAGGAGTCTGTAGGACACTGAATACAGTGACAGAGCCTCCTGCCTTTTGTGGTAGCTCATGTCTCTTAGGCCTGTGATATTCTTTGTTATGAACCTTTGAGTTCTCTCCAACTACCTGATATGGCTAGTAAGACACATCCCAATGGGGGCATTGTATTCTATGATGAACATGGTCAGTGCAGAATATGGAAAGGTGAGGACTTTATTGGATCTAGAGGTTACCTTTTGTAATCAGCTGTACCAGATATGATTTCCTAACCACTGTTGCAGTATGATGATTAAAGGAGGTGGAATTATATACCAATGTTCCAAAGTATCTTACATCTTCAGTTTGTAGTGGGGTGTTGTCTATACTATAAACTGGGTTGACAGATTGTTTACCAAATGTGACAGAATTATAGTTCTTAACATTTATTTTCAGCTCATTTCTTGTTCATCAGCTATTGGCATATATAAGTCCTACTCATGCCTTCTTGCATGTCAGAAGGTGATTTGAGGATAACACCCAATTTATAATCACCTGCAAACTTGGTTAACCAGAAATCCATGTTTTTAACTGAACATATATGCTGAATAGCAGAGGTCCTAGTTTAGATTCCTGAAGGATTCTGTAGGTTACTCTCATGCTCTCTAAGGACAATCCTGTACCCTCACTTTGTTTTTAAATGAGCAGTACAAGATTGATAACCTCTGCGTGTAAAGAGTATCTGGATTTCAGTTCAGTCTGTGTAAGAAGAGAAATTTGAACATGGGGCTTAATATGTCTTATATTTTGCAGAATGAGAAATCCTTGACTTTGGTTACAATCCTTTGTGTTAGCCATGAATATTCATGAAGGTATGCCACTGCTTTGGGTATTTGCTCTATCATGTAGTTGGCGCTTTAAGCATAGCTCTCAACCTTCCATCTCTAACATGAGGAACACTAGCCCTCATAATGTGGAACAAATGGGCAAAATGTGAAACACATACTAATGGCTTACTAACAACTTCAACTAGGAAGGTCATAGGATGGTTAAAATATGTTGGTTTTAATTATACAGAAGATATTTTAATGAATTCATATGATTCATTTCTATTTACAATGGATTTCACTAAAAAAATTCCTAACACTGAATGTGTGACAAAGTCTTTCAGTGTGGAACTTTGAGGAACGTGAACTTTTTAGGGCCCCAAATGAGGTACATTCCTCATAACGAGGTACACTGAGAGGTATGCCTTTAAGTAAATTCATTTATGTATTTTGACAATTATGTATGTTACAGTTGTAACATTGATGATATTTTTTGTAATGCAGTTACAAAAGGCATTTTTAAAAAGATGATACATTTTAACAATTTAATACATAACATCATGTAAAATGCAACCCCATAACTGTTGTTGAAAACAGGTTCATAGGTTAGTACTAGGCTAACTGCCCTCATGGGTCATTTTAAGTCTAGGCAATTATCCCATGCAAGAATTAAACATTGCACCTTGCGTCTGCAAGGTAAACAACTTAATCATTATGCCAGTCTCCCACTCCCACAATGAAACAAACAAAAAAGATATAAAATACCTATAAACATTAATTGCCCATAGCAATGATTAACTATAGAAGATACAGAAAATAATCTCAGAGCTTGGCTTTAAAACTTAACAAAGTAAAAGCTGTTAGTATTTAGATATTAGAAAAAGTTGATTCTAGTAATATTTTTCTTTTTCTATCAATTGTAAAACTTTGGTCCAAGAATAAGATACAATTACAGTTTTCTTTTGTCTTGACTCCTTTACTTTTGATATCTTTTTTTATCATTGCTAAAGGAGACTGCAAAAAGGCTTTACATTAAAGTTTAGAGCCTTGTTTCCATTTTCTGGTAATTATATTCCACCCAGTTGCCAAAATGGGGCAGGGAATGGAAAATGTATCATATTTTAAGTATTTCAATAGAGGGAGCATTAAACGGTGTAAGTGCATATTCCAGATGTCCTGTACAAATAATTTATTTTTTTCTGCAAAGCAGACTGGCATGAGAACAGTCAAACATAATATACTTCCAGTTATGTTTCAATTTGTGTTTACATTTCCAACAAAACATTTATCATTTAAAAAAGTCCCTATTCTGTGAAATGTAAAACAATGCCATGTTGTTTATATTTCCAAGTATGTATTTCCGGAACTGTACTTCTGAAGTTTTGCCCACTGATCTAATGATAGGATTTTTGTCAGTGTCATTTAAATTATATTGCTCTTAGTGAATAACAAAATTCCAATACTTATAACATGTTAGGCATGTATAATAAACTACAATTTTATACAGGTCAGATAAAATTGTTTTATATACTTTTACACTGCCTAAAAATATATTATAGAAACTTTGGAATTCCATTGTTAAATAAATAATTAATGTTTTTGAGCTTATTTAATGCAGTTGTTTTAATTTTGCGAATGTATATGTATCTTCTTTCCTACGAGAAAACTCAGCAGAAACACATGCAATTTATGTTAGTTTATTAGTATTAAAGCAATTATACCAAAGTAAGAATTTTATCAATTCAATAACAGAGAGTATGTATGTTTATATTATTGTTAAAATA